>NC_047516.1:36939157-37052822 GCF_902827115.2 Pseudochaenichthys georgianus
ACATCTGCACTACTCATCGACTAAAAAACACCAGATTATCCTTGTTAATTACACAACATTGATTGGTTTAAATTGTGTGCAATGCTTTTGTATTTTTCCCCTTCGATTCGGAGAAACAAATATGTTTTCTGAGTAAAGGATGGCAGAAGACACTACACTACCCAGAATCCCCAGCTATCATTTGGCCTACACCATGTGCTCTGTTTGACAAACCCCGTTTTTTTCACCATTCATTCCGATGGCTGGCGTCTATGTCAAGTGATCTTCAAATTTCTCCCTGCAGAAAAAGAAAACATGGCCGAACTTCGTTTTATTCTCGGTGGAAAATGCCTATTTTAAAGTTAGTTTGGCCATTAAAATGCGTTTTGATGTCATTTGATGCGAGAAATATGAGTTGTTATTTCAGATTATGTGTGCAGTGGATGTACATGATCTTTAGTTTGCTAGTTATTACGAAGATTACTTCAGGAAATCGCGACGTTTTCATTGTTACCAAGGTGGTTGATAGGGATGCTGCTATCGATATTATTTCTGTTATGTTGTGTAACTGTTTAATGGTGTTATCTTTATTGCTACCCCCTTCTCCGTCAATGTATAGTGTTGGTCCACAGCCTAAACATATTAGTTTAACAAAATCCGCATCTAAAGATAGCCTACGTTATTTCCCCCCAGTGCAATTCCAGTCTCACATCTCAGAGCACATCGTCATTAACAAATACCGGAAACAGACCAAAATAATAATAATACTTTATTCCGAGTGTGCTTGCTTTTCTCTTTGAAAGTCATCACATAACGGCATTGTAATACACGGTTCGGCTGCATTACATATTACATATCTGCCGTAGTTCTGTATTTATAGAGCCCTGATGAGAAGACAAACATGAGGAACTGAAAACGTGACGTGGATCATAAATATATCAGCCATTAAACAACATCTTACATTTCTTTTCACACAATACGTCTCCTTGCAGTATCAACACTAATTCGGCTCACTTTTATATTTGATCCAATTGGTAGATAGGCTGTATTTACACCATAAAGGTGCACAGCTGATATAAAGGGACACCTGGTGGTTAAAGCATGTTATTGAATTTCATTATTTTTATTATTAGATATTAATACGATCCCTATAAAGTATATTCATTACTCGTTATTCTCTACTAATTGTTAATTAAAGACTGTATGTAATGACTATTTTGCACATCCCTTTCAAGATTTCAAGATTTTCTAAGGTTTATTGACATATCATATAGGCCTACACAACTGTGGTGTAGTTCTGCACTGAATGAAAAACTTGGGTTGCAGGTTCCTCAATAGTGCATTACAAGACATCTATCAATATTTGTGCATACCTCCAGCAATGTTAACTATGTTGAAGCACTTATTTTAACTGATATTATACATAATGTAATATACTCTTATAAGATGTATGTAGATATTTCATCTCCGGCCTTGTCAGGTATTGAACAATCAATAAATAAAGAACACATAATTGTTGAATATAAAACACAGAATTTATGTGATTATACTAAATGATTTTCAAATAAACACAACTGCATATTTAACTGTTACACATGCTGATGTAACGCAAATGTTCCAACTTGGGATCAATAAAGTATATCTTATCTTAAGCTGATCGATGGCTACTGCCATATTTGCAAAATGTGCCTCTGAACCTTGACAAGTGCATGTTTCAGGCTTATCAATTAATGTAATGTAATGTTATCACAGGGGTCACACACATAAGACCAGCTGTTAAATAAAGCTCTTCTGACCTTAGCTGGCATGTGGGTATATATATTAATACTGCCCATAATGGGCACAAGCAATTTTCACCCATTTATTAATTATATGTTTTAAATGTGAGTGTTTCCTGTCCCCTAAACCTCCAGGGATGTACACAGTTTAATACTGGCAACTTCTTATTATGGGAAATACGAAAACGTCTTTTAAAACTACAACTCCCAGTAGAGACGTGCCATAGAGAACATGTTGCGAAACAGAATAGCCAGCATGTGTAGTTCTGGGGACGGGGTGGGGGGACGCGGTGGACCCGTTCAAATCCAGTTTTGGACAGTCTGCCGTGGTTCCATCCCATTTCAAGTGCTGTTCGAGAATCGGCTTAACCCTCGGAGCACACTCTCCAATCACAGAGCTTGAGGACTATCACGGGGTTTGTCAAGAGCACATGGTGTAGTCCAAACGATAGCTGGGGATTCTGGGTAGTGTAGTGTCTTCTGCCATCCTTTACTCCTGGGAATGGACGCTCACATTACCTTTAAGGGCAGCCGACATAAACGAATGCCGTGCTTCCATGAGCGTCAAATCCCGACGCAGATGGGAATACATTGCAATCAGTTGAAAGCTATTTGCGTCCCTTTATGACGCTGAAGGAGCCTAGGAGCGTCACAATTGGACGCCACGGACACTGACCAAACGTCGCTATTGGACGCTTAGGGAGTGAGAGTGTGTTGGATCTTCACATTTCTCCCTGCAGAAAAAAAAACATGGCCGAACTTCGTTTTATTCTTGGTGTAAAATGCCTATTTTAAGGTTAGTTTGGCCGTTAAAATGCGTTTTGATATCATTTGATGCGAGAAATATGAGTTGTTATTTCAGATTATGTGTGCAGTGGATGTACATGATCTTTAGTTTGCTAGTTATTACGAATATTACTTCAGGAAATTGTTACCAAGGTGGTTGCTAGGGACGCTGCTATCGATATTATTTCTGTTATGTTGTGTAACTGTTTAATGGTGTTATCTTTATTGCTACCCCCTTCGCCGTCAATGTATAATGTTGGTCCACAGCGCAAACGTATTAGTTTAACAAAATCCTCATCTAAAATTGTGGCATAGATACGTTATTTTCCCCTGTGCAATTCTCCATTTACTCAACAATAACACATACTTATCCTTGTGTTTATTTATTTGTTTGATTAATAAACACAAGTTGGAGTCTGTCAGGACCGAGGGTCGGAGCAGCTCATTTGCTTTAGAGAATATTACAACCGGAAGTAAGTATTCTCTCCGCTTCGCTTGACAAACTCTGTGATAGTCCTCAAGCTCTGTGATTGGAGAGTGTGCTGAGCGTCGAACAACACTTTGAAATGGGATGGAACCACGGCAGACTGTCCAAAACTGGATTTGAACGGGTCCACCCCGTCCCCCCCTCCCCCACCCCGTCCCCAGAACTACACATGCTGGCTATTGTGTTTCGCAACATGTTCTCTGTCTATGGCACGTCTCTGCTGGGAGTTGTAGTTTTAAAAGACGTTTTCGTATTTCCCATAATAAGAAGTTGCCAGTATTAAACTGTGTACATCCCTGGAGGTTTAGGGGATAGGATACACTCACATTTAAAACATATAATTAATAAATGGGTACAAATTGCTTGTGCCCATAATGGGCAGCATTAATATATATACACACATGCCATCTAAGGTCAGAAGAGCTTTATTTAAAGGGGACCTATCATGCAAAATGCACCTTTGTACGTCTTTTATACATGAATATGTGTCCCCGGTGTTCCAGGGAACTCACCAAGTGTCAGAAAACACAACCCTCTCTATTTTCCTCCTTCGCCAAATCTCTAAAAAAGGGGCTGCAACGGATCTGAAAAAAATGGATCCAGATTCCAATACTTTTCTACGTCACAAAGAAGTGCTCCGCTTATTGGTCAACTCTCCACCTATCAGGGGAATGAGCCACGGCCACGTGCATTGCCAAACCTCTCATTCGCATATAGGCTATCGGCAGGCTAAATAATCAACACCCCAGTCACATCTGTGTTTTTGCCTGCTCTTGCCAGGATGTCTAAGCCAGTTAAACGTTGTGCTGTTGTTGGCTGCAAGACTCCGGACAGGGGACTGCATGCAATGCCATCAGTGGAAAAAGAAATGAATCTGTGGCTAGACTTCATTTACTAGGGACATGTGCCAGAAGACCACAGAAGATTTTTGTTTGTGTGTTCCAAACATTTTACCACGGACATGTTTATTAACTTCTCTCAAGTCCAACACGGATATGCCTCCAAACTAATGCTAAACCCGGGATCAATACCAACCATCCGGGACCAGGCCAGTGAGGACACATCCAATTTTGAAGCTGTAAGTTTTTATTTAGCGGTGTTTTTCCTGATAAAGCTATCTCTAGCTTGTAGCATGTAGCATGTAGCTTTGCCATATCAATGTCGCCTCAAACCCAAATAGTAATCGGTTAGGTGTTTATATATTTTTGTAGCATTTTATTTTGTACGCTCCGCAGTCTTTGCTTTGTCATTTGAATTATCAGGCATTTGCTAACATGTTCAGACATACTGCCGTAATGGCAATCTGTGTGAAGGCTGTAAAGCCACGCCCTAGGCGATAACACAAGTATTTATTCTCCTATTTATTAGTATTTTGTATACTCTACAATCATATTGAGTAAGTTATAATAACAAACGTAATCTTCTGTAGGCAAGTGCCGTTTTTTCCAGCGTTATATGTAAACGCTTTTGTGATTGTAGTCTGTAAGAACGATCAGATATCATCGATCTGTAAGCTAAGCTAAGCTACGCTAATGAGACATGCCGTGTTTTGCAGCGTTATATGTAAAAGCTTTTGTGTGTTTACTTGTTTGCGCACATGAATATAAGTGGGGGTGTGTTAGGATACAACACTGTGTATGTATGCGAGGGGGGACACACACCACGAGTAAAACTGAGCTAAAGCCCCGTTGGTTTGTTGTTGTTGACAAGGCCTTACCTCTAGCAACAGGCTAATTAGTGGCTAGCACTCATTACAGTCAGTCTACTGAGCTCAGCCCCTCTCCAACACATCACCTGCATTGAGTCAGAAACACAGCATGCACGTTACGGTTCAAAACTAACTCAGATTGGAAAAGGCTAAGCAAAGAGCTTTGCTAAATAGAGAGCTTTGCTAATTAGAGTTTTGCTAAATAGAGAGTTTTAGCCCCATCTTTTGGGATTTCAGACTATATTTATCCAAATAGTATTTTCTCATCCTGAATACTAAGTTGAGATGATTTTGTTCGAACTATGTGTTCTTCTTTACAGGCCAGCACCTCACATACTTAATTAACTGCAGTTCCCAAAGGCCAGGAAGGGAGAATGCAGAGCAAAACCAGTAAAGACTGACCCCACATTCCGTAAGTGTTTAAAATATTTATTATACAACTATTTACAAATATAAAATAAAAAAATTAGAAAGAAGTTTCAGTTTTTTACATGCATATACTAATCTAAACCACATTTTTTGTTGTGCTTTTTTTACCATTGCACAGCCCTCCGTGGCCAACTTGATGGACCTCATCTTCGACCAAGTCTTTGTGGACCCTGCACCATTATGAGCGACCTGACAGGGAGGAGGTCATCGCCGGGTATGCTACACGGTTCAATTTGGCTGCTGTCTGAACCCAACATCGACATTTCACGGATCAGGAAACTCCCTGCGTATCCTGAGGACAACGCAGGCCGGAATCACCACTCTGATCCTGCGTCCAAGGAAGCCCCAGCACCAGCTCACAAAGCTTCTGTAAAAATATTTAGTGTCATTTATACAAAATACAAGTAGGCTACATTTAGTTTTTTTGTATGGGTTTTTTTAACCGTTGATTTTGACAATAAAGTTCCAAGTTGATATCAAAATGTGTCGTGATTATTCATGTTTGGATGGGTAAAGAATATTCTGATTTCAAAAGCATAAGGTTGTGTGTGTGTGGACCTTTTTGTCGTACACATGGGTGTGTTATGCCATTGCTGTGTAGTATATAATAGTACAATGACAGAATGAAAGATTGCATAAAGCCATATACACCAGTATTTATTTCCATGAACAATATTACCATTCGTTTTACAATTTCAGTCAAAACAAACAAACCACTCACTGCTCTATTTGCCTCAACTGTCGTCCACCATGTTCAGCTCTGTAAATATTCAACGCATTCTGCAGGGAGAACACATTTAGGCACACAGGCTCCAATCCAGGATGGTCCACCATACAGGTTACAGAGTCCTCAAGTTACTGCATCCGTCTTGACACATTGTGATAAACATATATTGAATGACATGTGAAAAATGTATTTAAACAGACAACTTAGTAAAGCTGTCAAAAATGTTACCTGTGGTATCTCCATGCAGCACACATTCTCCGTTCAGAAGGCATCGTGGCGCAATTTGCACAAAGAAGTCAATAACTGAGCTTTTAAAAACACATGAAACTACACACATTGCTGACAACTGAGGTGTTGTTGGAGTTATACTTTTTATCATCCTAAATTATTCAACTTTCCAACGGTTGTTGCAGGATGTTGGAAGAAAAGGACTGTAAACTATTAAACGCAATGAGGCCATTGTATATATGCTGAAAATATGAATGTCTCCCTTTATAAATATATATATATATATCGCTGTTTTTGCGTTACAAACTGTACACATTGCATTCTTGCTAATTAGCCAAAATATGAACGGAATAAGGAGCAAGCATCGTAACAGAGTAAAATAAATAGGGACAACAGCTTGTCAGCTAACCATTCAGAAACGTCCTGCTGCAACCGAGATTTTTGCACCTCCACCAAAACCTCCGCTGCTTCAGGGTCAGTCTCTGGATCAAATTGATAGTATGCTTGAACACATGCATTGCTCTGAGATGACATGTTTATTCCACACTCGTAATCACAGCAAGCATGGTAACGTGACTCTCGCTGGCTCATGCCTGCTCTTCTGCAGGGGGGCGTGGTCAGCTGCTGCTCAGAATTTTCAAAGACGGGCTTGGAATAAAGCGAAAATGAGCGAAACAAGGCATGTCTAAAAAATGATCTGTTTGGTATTTTGAAAAATAAAATGTATAAATATACCTTATATAGGTATGGTCATACACTATATCATTTAAATATAGCATGATAGGTCTCCTTTAACAGCTGGTCTTATGTCTGTGACCCCTCCTGTTGTTCATTGATGAGCCTGAAACATGCACTTGTCAAGGTTCAGAGGCACATTTTGCAAATATGGCAGTAGCCATCGATCATCTTAAGATAAGATATACTTTATTGATCCCAAGTTGGAAACATTTGCGTTACATCAGCATGTATAACAGTTGTAAATATGCAGTGGTGTTTATTTGTAAATCATTTAGTATAATCACACAAATTCTGTGTTTTATATTTAATAATTCTGTGTTGTTTATTTATTGATTGTTCACTACCTGACAAGGCCGGAGATTAAAAACTTTAGTCGCAGGTTCCTCAACAGTGCATTACAAGACATCTATCAATGTGTGTATACCTCCACCATTAAACTGTCGTATTCTGTACATTTATTATATGCATACGCTCGGGAAGGAAGCAGAGAACATTCTCAGCTCTTTTACCTACGGGGAAGAGGAGAATGAGTTGCAGTATAATGTTGTACTGGCGAAATTTGACGCATATTTCATCCCGAGACGCAACGTTATACATGAACGGGCATGTTTCAACCAGAGAGTGCAGCGCGCGGGAGAGTGAAGCGCGTGGGAGAGTGCGCAGAGACATTCATCCGCGCACTATATGAGCTGTCGGAACATTGCAACTTCGGATCGTGGTGGGAATTCTAGACAAGGATCTGTCTCAGAGGCTACAGCTGATCCCTAACCTCACTCTGGAGATGACGGTACAAGAGGCGCGTCAATCAGAGGAGGTAAATGCTCAAGTTAACCAGCAGGGGGAGCGGGCTTACGCCGTGCAGGAAGTAGCACAACGGCATAGCAGAGGTGCAACACAGAAGTGGCGGCACCCACAGAGAGAGAGGAGCCAGGAGAGAGAGAGTGAGAATGACCACAGGAAGGGCTGGCGGTGCGGCACAATGCCACACAGCCAGCAGGATGACTGCCCAGCAAGGAGCTCTACTTGCAATAATTGTGGGAAAAGTGGACACTAGGAAAGGGTGTGCAAGAGCAAGCAGGTGAGAGAAGTGACTGAGGGTGAGGGATCAGAAGATGGACAGTATTATTATCTGGGCTCAGTTAATAGCATGCCTCACAATGATAATGAATGGACAGTCACATTAGAGATTGGCAGCTCACCTGTAGAATTTAAAATAGATACTGGAGCCGATTGTAGTATCATAAGCGAAACTGTGTACAAAACACTGGAGCCAAAAAGGGTTCTACAGAGGCCAAAGAAGGTGCTGAGTGGTCCCGGGGGTGGATTGAACTGTTTAGGGCAGTTTATAACTCAGACCAGCTACAAGGGAACAACATACACATGCAGGCTCTATGTCATTAGAGGGCAGAGTGTGAATAACCTACTCAGCAGGCCAGTAGCTGTAGCTATGGGGTTAGTAAAGCGAGTGGGCGAGGTCAACACCAGTGAACAGGAGTTTGGCCTACTGAAAACACAGCCTGTGAAGATAGCTCTAAAGGGCAATAACCAGCCCTATGCAGTATGCACAGCACGCCGGGTCCCCATACCGCTCCTGGGTGCAGTGAAAGAGGAGTTGGAGAGGATGGAAGCCAACGACATCATTGAAGCCGTGACTGACCCAACAGAGTGGTGCGCACCCATGGTGCCAGTCCAGAAAAAGTCTGGAAAAACACGCATCTGTGTGGACTTAAAGAAGCTTAATAAGGCTGTCAAAAGGGAGAGATTCATCATGCCGACATCAGAGGGGATGATAGCTCAGCTCAGCGGCTCCACAGTCTTCTCATCACTTGACGCAGGGTTCTGGCAGATCCCACTGGACAAAGACAGCCAGAGGTTGACCACCTTCATCACGCCGTACGGAAGGTACTGTTTTAAAGTCTTCCCTTTGGGATAAGCAGCGCACCTGAGATATTTCAGAGGAAGATGGTAGAGACGCTGGAAGGGCTGGATGGCGTTGCCGTCTACATGGACGACATCATCATCCATGGCAGCAACACCAGCGAACATGATGAGCGGCTGCAGAAGGTTCTGGATCGGCTGCAGGCCTGAACCTGGACAATGAGAAGTGTGTGCTGAGAAAGGAGGAGCTGCACTTCCTGGGTCAGGTGATCAACAAAGATGGTGTACGACCCGACCCGGCCAAAGTGTCTGCAGTCAGAAAACTTGAACCACCAGAAAATGTGCAGGAACTAAAGAGAGCACTCGGCATGACCAACTACCTGGGGAAATATATTCCAGACCTCGCCACAGTGGGCCAGCCACTATATGCACTGTTAAAAGCAGACTCGGTGTGGATGTGGGGTCCGGCGCAACAAGCAGCCTTTGAGCGAGTTAAAGAACTCCTCACAACGTCACCTACCCTGGTGTACTATGATGTTAACAGGAGCACAGTGGTCTCAGCAGACGCAAGCAGTTATGGGATAGGCGGTGTCCTGCTGCAGCTCCATGGCGAGGACTGGAGACCGGTAGCATACTGCTCAAGGCGACTGAGCGACGCTGAAACCAGGTACGCTCAGATAGAGAAGGAGTGCCTGGCGAGCGTGTGGGCGTGTGAGAGGTTTCAGATGTATCTCTACGGCCTACCAGCATTCAAACTGATTACGGATCACAAACCCCTCATCCCACTGATGAACTCCAGAGATCTCGACAATGTGCCACTCCGCTGCCAGCGACTCCTCATGCGGTTGATGA
The DNA here is from genome assembly GCF_902827115.2 of Pseudochaenichthys georgianus. Taxonomy (NCBI): domain Eukaryota; kingdom Metazoa; phylum Chordata; class Actinopteri; order Perciformes; family Channichthyidae; genus Pseudochaenichthys; species Pseudochaenichthys georgianus. The sequence goes on from NC_047516.1 coordinate 36,948,748, forward strand.
GGTTCAACCCGGAGGCTGAGTATGCGCCGGGGAAAACCCTGGTGGTGGCAGACACACTGTCCAGGAGCCCACAGGAAGACAAGGAGCTCAGTAGAGACACAGACGTGGAGTGTTACGTAGCAGCTGTGATGAGCAGCATTCCAGCATCGCCGAAAAAGATAGACAGCATCCGCGCGGAGACGGCAGCGGACGAGCAGCTCCAAGAAGTGATCAGGTACATACAAGAGGGGTGGCCTGAACACCTAGCGCACATAAACACCTGTGTTAGGGAGTACTTTCCTGTTAGGAACGAACTGTCTATGCATGATGACCAGACCAGTGACCAGAGGGAGTAGAATAGTGATACCAGGGAGATTGAGGTCCGAGATACTAGAACGCATACATAAGGGCCATCAAGGTCTTAACAAGTGCAGAGACAGGGCCAACACTTCGGTGTGGTGGCCTGGCAGAGCCACACAGATCACACACAAAGTCGAGAACTGCATGTACTGTCGTGAGCAGCGGAGAGCACAGAACAGAGAGCCTCTCCTGTCAACACCTCTCCCAGACAGGCCGTGGAAGAGAATTGGCATAGATGTATGTGAACATGAGAGAGAGAGTTACCTCGTCATAGCTGACTACTACTCTAGATACCTGGAGATACTCCACATGCCTACCACGACTAGTGCACATGTGATCTTGAAGCTGAGAGCCACGTTTGCCTGGCACGGAATACCGGAGGAGGTTGTCAGTGACAACGGACCGCAGTTCAGCAGCGATGTCTTCAGAGGCTTTGCCTGTGACATGGACTTTACGCACACAACCTCTAGTCCCCACAACCCACAAGGAAACGGTTATGCTGAACGTGCAGTCCAAACGGCAAAGGGGATTCTGAGACAAAAGGACCCCCTACTTGCTTTAATGGTTTACCGTTCTTCTCCACACAGCAGTACGGGTGTCAGTCCGGCAGAGCTCCTAATGGGCAGGACAATCAGGACGACGCTGCCCACTCTGGCCAAGAACCTGCAACCAAAGTGGCCGAGCAGACATCACATCAGAGCTCGAGATGCTGCGGAGAAGAGCAAACAGGCCTTCTACTATAACAAGCGCCATGGCGTGAGAGAGCTCATACCACTGCAGCGATGAGACCATGTTCTCACCAGACTGGACAATCAAAATACCTGGTCCACACCTGCAGTAGTGGCAGGTGAGAGTGTTACACAGAGGTCTTATCTCATCGAGACGGAGCAGGGTGCTCTGTACAGACGTAACCGTCGACATCTCCAAGCGGTGCCCGTAGCGGGGCCTCCAGCGAACGACGACACAAATCCCAGGAATAACACACCAGACATTCAGATGAGCCCAGAACATGGCTCACCTGGTCCAACAAGGAACACTGATGGACTGATCCAAACCAGGTCTGGTAGACCTATTAAACCTGTGCAGAGACTTAACCTGTGAGGGGACAGTTCAATAATAAAAAAAGGGTGTTGATATTGTAAAACAAAAAAAGAGAAAAAAGGAGAGATGTCATAGTTATTGATGTGTTGATATTGTTAAAGAAAAGATATCTAAGTTATTGATATGTGTTGATATTGTTAAAAGGGAAAAAGGGAGATGTCATAGTATTGTTAACTGACTACAAGGGGAGTTGTCATATACGTTACGACATGTTTACGACAGTTACAGTAAGTGGGTGTGGCGGGAGAACCACCGGAGGGAGCAATAAAGGGTCCTGTTAAATAACCAACTGTTCCGTTGTCTGTTAATATCCAAGATATTACACTATCTACATACATCTTATATAAGAGTATAATACATGTATAATATCAGTTAAAATAAGTGCTTCAACATAGTTAACATTGCTGGAGGTATACACAAAGTGTTTCATTCATTGCATAACTACACCGTAGTTGTGTGTATATGATAAGTCAATAAACCTTAGAAAATCTTGAAATCTTGAAAGGGATGTGCAAAATAGTCATTATATACAGTCTTTAATTAACTATTAGTAGAGAATAACGAGTGATGAATATACTTTATAGGGATCCTATTAATATCTAATAATAAAAATAATCAAATTCAGTAACATGCTTTAACCACCAGGTGTTCCCTTTAAATCAGCTGTGCACCTTTATGGTGTAAATACAGCCTATCTACCAATTGGATCAAATATAAAAGTCAGCCGAATTAGTGTTGATACTGCAAGGAGACGTATTGTGTGAAAATAAATGTAAGATGTTGTTTAATTGCTGATATATTTATGATCCATGTATGTCACGTTTTCAGTGTTGGCGGCAGTTCCTCATGTTTGTCTAGAAGTCTTCTCATCAGGGCTCTATAAATAGAGAACTACGGCAGATATGTAATATTTAATGCAGCCGAACCGTGTTTTACAATGCCGTTATTTGATGACTTCCAAAGAGAAAAGCAAGCACACTCGTAATAAAGTGTTTTCGCGTTGTTTCCGGTATTTGTTAATGACGATGTGATGTGAGACTGGAATTGCACAGGGGAAAATAACGTATCTATGCCACAATTTTAGATGCAGATTTTGTTAAACTAATACGTTTGCGCTGTGGACCAACACTATACATTGACGGGGAAGGGGGTAGCAATAAAGATAACACCATAACACAACATAACAGAAATAATATCGATAGCAGCGTCCCTAGCAACCACCTTGGTAACAATGAAGACGTTGTATCGACACCATTTCCTGAAGTAATCTTCGTAATAACCAGCAAACTAAAGATCATGTACATCCACTGCACACATAATCTGAAATGACAACTCATATTTCTCGCATCAAATGACATCAAAACGCATTTTAATGGCCAAACTAACTTTAAAATAGGCATTTTACACCGAGAATAAAACGAAGTTCGGCCATGTTTTTTTTTCTGCAGGGAGAAATGTGAAGATCACGTGACATAGACGCCAGCCATTGGAATGAATGGTGAAAAAAACTGTAGGGATCCAACAATTTCAGAGGCGTTTTTGTAGAAATACTACGTCCCAAGTTGTGGACCAACGTAGTTATTACACGTTTTTTTATGAGACTGGGTTGGTTGGACAGTGGACAATGACAAACCTAAAACCTAGGATTGATAAACTGTGTAGGAGCCACCAAGCCCACCCCTCAGGGAACAGGTATACACAAAGAGACACACACATCGTGAAATGACAAGGACTGTTGTTTATATATATGAATATAAATCTGTTTATTGTTAATATTACTGTTGAATATTATATATAATATTATTAAGGCGTAAATAGCTTTCAAAAAGGCTAAAAATATATGTTAATTGTTCATATTACAAATTATATAATATTATAAAGACAGAAATCACTTTAAAAATGCTTTAAAAATATGTTTACTGTTGATATTACTGTTTAATATTGTGTTAAGAATGTTTATAACAGAAGACACAATGAATGTAATGAATGACAAACAAAAGATAAATACAAAAAAATGTTTAGAAGAATAACTGATTATTAATTATTAATACAAATATATATTAAGAAAATGTATTAAGCTGTATGATTAATTTGTCATATTTTCCATCATAATGTACTCATTATTAAAAAAATAAATGGCAACAGGGGGGTCCCCACCAGAGGATAATGCAATATGGGGGTCCTTGGCATGGCAAAGTTTGGGAACCCCTGCACTATACTATAGATATATAGACTATACATAATAGGTACTACTATGTTACACTAGATCGGATTCTATGGAAAACAACAAGAACTTCCTTAGAAACCGAAGTCCTGAAACTCGACTATTTTCTTAGCACCCCCACAACAGGCGGACCGCGGTCCAGATCCGGACCCAGACGCCGACCTATACGGACCCTGATCCCAAGTCACCGCTGATTTGGGTGACTTGTGTAATTTGTGGAGAACCGAAGAGTTTTCGTTTTGGGGGCGGTGGGGGGGGAGTCCGTCCGTCAGTCCGACTGACGGACAACTTCTCACTTCAAAAAAGAAGAAGAAATCTAGACCGCAAAAATAATTAAACAAACGAGTACCTGTTTTTCCTGGCCAAGGACAGGTTCCTTGAACACAACACGAGCGTAACGTGTCTTCACGTGGTATATGTCTCGTCTGAAAGGAGTGCTGACAGAGAGCACCGGAACGCCGCTCCAGCCCTTATAATATTGCAGTACCCATAAGGAGCCGTATACATGCCGCAGTGTTTGCGTGGTTGTGTCTTTAGTTGTAAGCACAGTGGCGATCTGTTGTTATTAGCATCTGGTTAGCTAGCTATGCTAACGAATTTAAAGAGCTTTTCTACAACCAGGTGGAAGAGAGCTCTCTCCTGAGAGGTTCAAATAACCTCAGCTCAGTGAGGTTAAAGATCAAATGCAAAGCTTCCAAATATGCTACATTTTTATAGAAATGTTGTTTTTAAGACTGCCTATATTTTTTATTTTATTTAAATCGAGATAATACCCCCGAAAAAAAGCTTTTTATTGATACAAAACTCGACCCAAAGCCTTCTGAATTTCTGACATGACATTCCCAGCAGCCTCCGCGCGCGTGACGTCACTGTTGCCAAACAGTCTCTGGACCAAATATGACTCGGCAGTCTCGGTCACATGTTTTTTGAAAAGGAAACGGAATTAACATGGGTTATTGTTGTGCTTTTTGTTGTACGAACGGTGCGGGATCTGGGAGAGTTTTCCATGCATTTCCCAAAGACCAAATCATCCGCCAAAAATGGATTATTTTAGTGAATCGTGTTGGCTGGCAACCGACAAAATGGAGCAAGTTGTGTTCTGACCACTTCGCGTGTGATGCATACGACGTTGATCCTGCTATCATCAAGTCTGTTGGTGCAGAAGCATTAATATTACATCGGAGGCTGAAACCCGGAGCCGTCCCCTCCATATTTCAGCACAAGAAACCACTGAAAGAATGAAAGAGCCGGGCGATGGAGAAACGCCAAAGAATTGAGGTAAACAACTTTTGATTAGATTTCAAAGCGCACGGAGCACAGCAGATAACGCAGATAACGGAATTGCAGTTTTATTAAGTTGTATTGCTTATAGAGGTGGGCACCGTTAGATTATGTGTCTTTACGATCATAAACAATGTTTTGGATGTGGAGCTAGGATAAGTAATAAGGGAACTAGGAGTGATTTCGGTGCAGTAATAGGTTAGTATTTTTCGCTCGGGGCTAATTCACTGTTAGCATTGAAGTTTATCTGCAGCTCATTTATCGCTCCTCCACTCATAATGGAAAAGTGTGAACAATATGCATTATGATAGGGATTAAATCCACTATTATGCCTCCTGGCCCAATTCAAAATGCCCCCCGCGCAATTAAAAGTGACTGTGAGCACTTAGAAAACCTTGATATGATCAATATAGTTATTAATGAGACTAAATGAAAAACAGGTATAAAATACTATATGACAGTAACAAAAAAGTTGTTATAAATAACAAGAATAGAGTTTAAAAGGGGAGTGATTTGTAAAATATCCAAAAAGAAAAATATGCTTACAGTTCTGTTTCATATGGGTGTTGAGAGATGTATCCATAGATCTCTTCATGTTGCTCTCAAAGTGCACCAGATTGATGCTTTTAATTTCAATATTTAAAAAAAATCTTCCCGGGGGAGCACGCCCCCTGACCCCCCTAGAGGAGGTTAGGTCCCCCTCCACTTAAATCATGTTCACATGGATAGGATAGTAAATACATTTGCACACATCTTGTGTCCATATCTTTCTGTGTTGGTGGTCATGCCACACCGTGCACGTGCATGCATGCGTGAGTCATGGTGAGATATCTGGATTAAGAGGTTGCTTTTTCTTTGCACAGCATGAAAGAACAACACACTCTCACTCCCTAAGCGTCCAGGAGCGACGTTTGGTCAGTGTCCGTGGCGTCCAATTGTGACGCTCCTAGGCTCCTTCAGCGTCATAAAGGGACGCAAATAGCTTTCAACTGATTGCAATGTATTCCCATCTGCGTCGGGATTTGACGCTCATGGAAGCACGGCATTCGTTTGTGTCGGCTGCCCTTAAAGACCACACACATGCATTTCCAAACATTTGGACTACCTATGTTGCAAATGTATTATCTTTTCAATTTACACACGGCATCTATTGCACGTCTGTCCGTCCTGGGAGAGGGATCCCTCCTCTGTTGCTCTCCCTGAGGTTTCTCCCATTTTTCCCTTTAAACTGGGTTTTCTTTGGAAGTTTTTCCTTGTACGATGTGAGGGTCTAAGGACAGAGGGTGTCGTATTGTCATACTGATATTCTGTACACACTGTGAAGACCACTGAGACAAATGTAACATTTGTGATATTGGGCTATATAAATAAACATTGATTGATTGATTGATTGATTGATTGATTGATTGATACACCATGTGCTCTGTTTGACAAACCCCGTTTTTTTCACCATTCATTCCAATGAGTAGCATGAAGCTGCAGCGTCGGAGACAGCAGTTACAGGACCGCCCTTGTAGAACCGCACACACAGGTCCCGCATCACGGCGGCACGTGACGGAGCACGTTGACATGAATGTGAACGTCAACGCAGAGAATGTGAGTAATGTGAAGTGCTTTTACAATTTTATTTGTTACAACTATTCGTTAGCTATAGCTTTCGGCAAAAGCATTACCAAAAGCATTAGCTTTGTTAGCATATTTGATCATTTGTTTAATGAAACTAGCGTGATTTTGGCAAGCCCAACTAGGTGTCATAGTTGAGTAATTGAATCACTAATTACAGTAAGAGTGTGAGTAATGTGAATCATGTTTTTTTTTTTAAAGTTAACAACTATTCTGTTGTATTGAACAGCCATACGAGCAACAAGTGCTAAATGTAATCTGTTAGCCTATGATGACTCGCTGCAAAACCAACTGTTAACCATTTTGTTTATTTGTTTATTGAAATACAAGGGTATGAAAGCCCTTAACAATATGTGTGTTTTGATTTAAGTAACACTTTATTTTGAGGGTCACTTGTAGATGATCTATTATATTAGGTTAACCATGTACAGATCAGTAGACCATCAGTAACAAGAGCTGTAAGACTCTGGATGGCAATACTGTATTATTAATGCATATCAATTGTGCACCAATGCCTTAGCCTTTCCCTATGCAATACTTTAGATGACGTCTTGTTCTTATTGTTTCAAAGGCATGGCCAAAGGTTTGCCTTCTGGACTCTGGAGGCCAGAAGCTTGCTGGAGGGAACCCTTCAGCCAACATTCAGAGTGCCACGACAGGTTATCTCCCTCGAGAGGGAACAGCAGACCCCGCCTCACCCCCAGTGAAGAAACAGCAGACCCCGCAATAAAAATAAATAAAAATGTATTCTGAACTGAAATGCCTCTCGGTCAAACTGCTTGTTTATCTTTTGCAGGCTGGTGCATGAACACACTAACAGTTGTTTTTCAGTAATCTAGCACCTCTTCGAAGACACCTTTGATTTATTAATAATAATAATGAAACGAGAATTATGATACTGTAGAAGGAACAGTGTTTAACAGTGTTGTTTTCTTTTGAATAATAATGAAACGAGAATTATGATACTGTAGAAGGAACGTCGGGTTACGTAGTGTAACCCTTGTCATATTAGCACAGGCGGAGCCCTCTACTAGACTATGGGTACTCTCTTACCCCGCAAGCATTCTCCCACTGAGACTTCTATAGACATAGCCGGCCCTGGGCGGGCCTACCTGAATGCGCGCGCATCACACCGTATAAAAGGAGGCCTCGCCTCCTGACTATCATCCTACACCTCTCTTCAGCGAGCGGAATAGGACAGACAGTGCCCCGAGTAGAGGGCTCCGCCTGTGCTAATATAACGTTGGGTTACACTACGTAACCCGACGTTATATCTCTCACAGGCTCCACCCTCTACTGGACTCTATGGGTACAGCGGGTGGAGCCGCGATGTATACGCGCACTGTCGTCCAACAATATTCCACCCAACTGCCCCTGACCGGCTATTATGGTCAGCAGCTGCTGCCCCACCTTCTCCTTTAACCCGGTTGTAACCGAGGAGAAATCTGGGCTGTGGCTGACAGAGCACACCCTGCTGCGCTTACCTCGCAAAAAGTGTGCTAAAAAAACAGTGCCGGGGGACCCCCCCACCCTGGATGGGGAGAGCCCCCTCGGCCCCGAAAGGGCTTACTACACGCCTGCCTCCCTGAATCCCTAAGGATAACAGGGAGAGCGCCAGAGCCCCTGCCCCACACTCAAACACTGACCCCGTGCCGAGTGTGTGGACTAAAGTGTGGAGGGCTCCCCCCCTCCTGCTCTCGGCAGGAGGAGAGCAGCCATCCAGCCCTGTAAGGGCCCAGTGCGCCCTCCCGGGACCCTCACAAGGCCTGAGAACAGCGAAGGCGAATTACGTCCGGGGAGGGGGTCAGATGCCAACTGACCCACAACCCCCCTCCCCCCTACCAGTCCTGTGTTGCCCCCGCAAGTACAGACGAGGAGAAAGAGTCCGACATGTCCAAGAGATAAAACCTTATGAAGGGGCCTGGCGTCGACCAAGACGCCGCTGTGCATATATCCTCCACACTCACATCGTTGAATAAGGCTGTTGACGCAGCCACAGCCCGTGTGGAGTGTGCACGAACCCCCGTGGGGCAGGCTCTCCCTGCCTGTCCGCATGTCACCCCGAATCTGTAAACAGCTCGGGTGCACCGACAGAGCAGTTAACTCGGACACTCTTTTGGCTGACGTTAAGGCAAGAAGCAAAGCTGTTTTCCACGACAATGCTTTCAGAGAGGAGAGCTCCAGAGGCTCAAACGGCCCCGAGGCCAGACCCTCGAGCACAAGGGGCTGGTCCCACTGTGGGGTGGAGGCGTGCACTACTGGGCGCAGCCTCCTGACCCCCTGTAAAAACCGCGACATCAGTGGTTGACTAAAGGCTGACCTGCCGCCAAATCCCTCATGGCAGGACGAGATGGCTGCTGCATACACTTTCACTGTTGAATGCGCAAGCCCTCTGTCCACCAGTAACTATAGGTTACTTACGTAACCCCAGACCTCAGAGTAACATGAAGTGAGATGTCTCACTATTGGATGCGCCTCATCGCGGAGCAAACAGAAGCATCAATCTCATTACGCCAATCCTGATTGGCCGGTGATTCTTGACGTCAACGTCAGGGGAAATCACCCCCTATAAGTAGCCTGCGCCACGACGCATGCGTCATTCAAAATAAGCACCTCTTCTCGCTTCACCGTAGCAAGGAGGGCCGTCTGGTGAGACATCTCACTTCATGTTACTCTGAGGACTGGGGTTACGTAAGTAACCTATAGTTCTCATTCATAACACTCCGTTCGATGTCTCACTATGGGATATTGTAGCTCCCGTATTGCCAGACGAGCTTATCTCGAAGATCACCGATCAACCAGAATTTAACAGGTGGAGTCCCGACTCAACAAGGTGCCCAGCACTGCTCGGGCCACGCTTGGAGCGGAGACGTCCAGCCTGTAAAAGCAGACAACAGTGAGCGGCGAAGACCCGCTTGCCGCTGCACCGATGGGAGACATCCTGGACAGAGCCCAGGATGCAGCCAGACCCTGATTTGAAAGAGCTCGCGGACCCGAAGGTGCCTGCAAACTCTGACTCGTAAGGATCTCAAAGCAATAGCCTCCACACGACAGTGGGAGAGCCGTTGCTTAGTAACCGGCTTGCCCCCCTTTAAGGGTTAGCCCAGGACACCAGGAGTTGGTCATTATGACAAACACCCCTGATCTGTCCATACAGGTGCGTAAGCACAAACTAGACAGCAAATCCCGCTGCTGTTCCCCGTAGGGACCCAGCGGCTGAGGAAATGTCTCAATATCCATTGGGTACATGTACAGACAGTGCATGAAAACATTACTGGTTCGCCTGGCGGAAGCCAGGGTCAGTAACAGCACTATGTTAGAGAGACCTGGTGTAGGAATCTCTCGCACTCTGAATAGTGTACACCCTATGAGGGAGTCTCACTATATTCAGGTTGTACCACTCACGGGCCAGGCCCATAAGGCCAAGCGCTCTGGGTGTGGGTGAAAAATCTCACCCCCCGCCTGGGACAGTATGCCCCTGTGTAGTGGGAGCTGCCAAGGCTGCCGGCACAGCAGCTGATAAATCTCCGCCAGCCAGTACATAGCTGGCCAGTGCGGAGCTATCAGAATAAGTGTGTGGCGTTGTTCCCTCACTCTTGCCAGAGTCTGGGGAATCAGAGCCAAGGGTGGGAACGTGTACAGAAGGCCCGAAGGCCAAACGTGTGCGAGTGCGTCCACGCCTAACGGTGCGTTTAGGTCGCGCATCGAAAAGAACAGCTGACACTGAGCATTTTCTCTTGATGCGAACAGATCCACCGTGGCTCTGACATAACGCACCCACAGCTGGCTCACAATCCTTGGATGTAAAGTCCAGTCTGCATAAAGTGGTGCACCTCTGGACAGCAGATCTGCCCCGAGGTTCGACACACCCGGTACGTGCGTCGCTCTCAGGGAGAGGAGACGCCCGCTGCTCCATAGGATCAGTTTGCGTGCCAGCATGTGTAACTGGAGAGAACGCAAACCCCCTTGGCGGTTTATATACGATATTGTCGTCGTATTGTCTGTCCTCACGAGACCCCTCACCGGGCGGCCTTCATAAATACCTCCCCAACCTGTCAGACATGCGTCCGTGGTGACCACCCTCCGTGAAAGGACAGCACCCATAGGCACGCCCCGTACTAGAAAAGTCGGGTGCAGCCAGTGGCGCAGTGCCGTTACGCATTTCACAGTAACCATTATCGTCCGCGCGCCATTACGCGCGGGATTTAGTTTTAAGGCGGCTACCCAGCGCTGAAACTCCCTCATGTGTAAGCGTCCTAGTCGTACGACCAGGATGGCTGACGCCATGAGCCCCATCAACCGCAGGCATGTTCTGAAGAGAACATGTTTGCGACGCTGGAATAAAGCGAGACAAGCTCTGAAAGCTTTCACTCTTTCCGCTGACAGGCGAGCTGAAAAGGGCACCGAGTTCAGGTGTAACCCTAGGAAGAGTATAGTCTGCGTGGGGCACAACATGCTCTTCTCTGTGTTTATTATGAACCCCAGGTTGAGCAGGTGCTTTACGAGAACATTTGTCTGCGTAATAGCCTCGTGCTCCGACTGTGCGAGAAGCAGCCAGTCGTCCAGGTAGGTCGCCAAGCGAATACCCTGTTGTCTTAACGGGGCTATCGCGGCTTCCGTACATCGTACAAACACTCTTGGACTGAGAGACAGTCCGAAGGGAAGTACTCTGTATTCGTAACAGATCCCCTGAAATGCGAATCTCAGATATGTCCTGTGTGGATAATATACTGGGACGTGGAAATACGCATCTTTCAGGTCGACTGATGTAAACCAATCATCTTGTCGCACGAGACGCAGCAGAGATGTGTGAGTGAGCATTCTGAATTTATATCTTTTTAGATATCTGTTCAGAACCCTCAAATCCAGTATTGGCCGGATTCCGTTCCCTCCTCGCTTGGGGACGAGGAAGTACTTGGAATAAAAACCACTCTGACTCTGCTCGGCAGGTACAACAGATATAGCTCTCTTTTCTAGAAGTGAGAGGATCTCTCTCTCTAGAATATGGGCTGACTCTCCTCGGGCTTGTGAATACAAAATGCCCGAGAAACGAAGGGGGGTGACAGCGAATTGGAGTCTGTAACCCCGTGTTACTGTCTTGAAAACCCAAGCAGATGTTGTGAGCATCTTCCACTGTGTGCTCCTTAGAGCCAGCGGAGATGTCACATCCCTTGCCCTCTAAGACTCTGTTTGTTGTGTCATGGGGCCCTCTAGTGTCTGAACACGGTGGTACCTCATTTCAACAGTCCCCACCGTTACTGCGCACGCACGTGGCTGTGGCTTCACGGACCCGTCAATAATTCGTCCTTTGAGAGATGCCGTAGCTGCTCTTGAAAGGGAAAGGATGGCCGTTCTTTACAGCTCTAGCTGGCACTGCGTGCGCACGTGGCGGTAGTGCCCTTAAAGCCCCAACCGGCACTGCGCATGCGCGTGGCGGTGGTGCCTTCACAGACCCGTTTATTATCCGCCTTTTGAGAGAGGCCGTAGCTGCTCTCAGAAGGGGATTTATGGTTAACGGACTGTTTATTGTTTTTCTTTTAATTTTTTTGAGCTGCGCCCTTGGCCGAAGCCTGGATGCGTCAGCGAAAAATGGTTTATTTAAACAATAATGATGTGACATGTGTTTTGTGCGGACTTGAGGATGGCGTTGAGGCATCTCTCGAGGCAGCGGGAACACAATTCGAGCCGGGGAAGGAACTTCCAGCTCTGTCACAGAGGGGAGAAGGAGGGGCTGTCATGCCGCTCGCTTCTTCCTCCTTGATTGCTGGCCGAAATTCTGGGTTGGCTGCGCCTGGGCTGCAGCCGGGACCGGAGATTTTCTAGACCAACTCGCCCTCGTCTCCTGCCTGGGCTGGGGACTCGGGGCGGACTGCGACCTCTGCTGATCTGGTACTCTAGATCCAGCAGGGTTCGGAGCAGCTTGGGCGAAGGGTTGCTGTTGCGGAGGCAGCGGCTGGACCCTTCGAGGGAGACAGAGGTGGAGGGCCTCGTCTTCCTTCTTTTTCGACTCGCACCTCCTCTGCATGGAAGCGAGAGCGGAGCCGAAAATTCCCTCGGGAATGATGGGCATATCCAGCACATCTTCTTTTTCCCGGTCCGGGAGGTTGGTAAGGTTGAGCCACCTAGCTCTTTCCTGCACCACCATGATCCCCATCACTTTGCCCGTGGCCTGGACGGCGCAGCGTTAGACACGGAGACAAATGTCTGTGACCGCGGCTATCTCGTCCAGAGTGATCGGACAGATCCTCACAGAGCTCCGCTTGGTACGCGGTTAGCATCGAGGAAACGTTCAGAGCTCTGGCGGACAATGCTGCAGCTTTGTAGGCCCGTTCCGTCATGGTCGCCTGGAATCGGTCTGTTTTTGCTGGCAGTGTGGGGTTCCTGCTCGGTGACGGGCCCATCCTCGGTAGGAGGTGGGCTGCCACCAGCGGTTCCATAGGCGGTATGTGGAGCAGGCCGAGCCTCTCCATACCGTCACAGTCAAGGGAGGAGGCACCCTGGATTGGGGCCTTGTTGCTAAAGGGCCGGTCTCTCCACGAGACCGACACCTCATCCAACATCTCCGGGAAGACCGGGAGGAGTTGCCTCTTCGTCCTCGTTGTTTGGAAAAACAGTTTTCCCTCGTAACGGGACCTAGAGGTCTCCTTGGCCACTTCGGGCCATGGGATGTCTAGTCTGGCCGCAGCACGTTGACACACGGCTTGTAGGTCCATACTGAGACAGGGCCAAGCTGGTGTGCTATCGCCCGAGAGAGCGGCCATCGCTCCAGGCTTTGCAGCCTGAGCTGGTGACATGAAGACGTCGTCTTCTTGCTCGTCCGAATCATACAGGAGGAACTCAGAGGCATCCTCTTCGTCCTCCATGTAATTTAATTCCAGGACATCCTCCGCGGGTGAAACCATGGTGAGGTCCAGTCGGGAGCCCCAGCTTGGTATAGCGTGGGGTTCCGTTCCCGTGTCCTTTGCCGCCACCGGGACCCGGCCTGATATGGCGCGGGAAACCGGTTCCGCGGCTGCCGCGGTTGATGAGCCCCAGGCCGTGAAGGACGCCCCCCGTGTCTTGGTTGCCAGCCGGCCAACCAGTGGACATGAGGGGATCCTGTCCCGACAGGCTAGCTTGTCGTGCTAACCGTCGGCGAAGGCTCTTTACGTTGAGGTGGGCACAATGCCCGCACGAGCCGGGGTCGTCGATAGCCTCCTGGGCGTGTTCCAGCCCGAGGCAGGACGGGCAGACCTGGTGTGAGTCTGTGCCTGCTATCTTCAACCCGCAGTCGCAGAACCGAGCCTTCGAGTCCCTGACTCCTCTGGGGTGAGGGAGAGAGGCGTCCATGGAGAGGACCCGCTCTTAACAGGTATGTCGAAAAAAGTGTCCCAAACTGTCCTTTATCCGGAGAAAAAAGGGTAGTGTGGGTCTTTTCCTCTCAAAGAATATTGCCACACCAGGTAATATTCTTTGAGAGGAAAAGACCCACACTAAATCCTTTTATCCTCCGGGGAAGACAAAAGAATAAAAAACGTCCTCGCTACCGTGGTGTCGGCAGTGAGGGAAAAAAGCACAAGCTAGCAACTGGTGTGTTGCTAACTTGCAAGTCAAAATCTTACCTTACTTCCAGAGGAAGAATTCGGCGAGGTTGACTATGGTACTTCTTCTGAGAGAGAATAGGGTAGCCAGCTAACGTCCGTCGACCGAAAATTAGCTTGGGTTCAGTCTGTGGACTGTTAAGCTAGCCCGGCTACCGTTCGAGATGTGCTCTGAAGCGAGAAGAGCTGTTTGAATGACGCATGCGTCGTGGCCATAGACTGTATATATAAATGGACGTAGGGTCTGTGACGTCACCCATAGGATTCTGCAGAGTTGCTGTGAAGCCCTTAGTAGGCGGAGTCGGCCACTAACGGCTCGACAGTGACGTCAGTGTCTAACTCCCGCCTTCTCCCGCCTGCTCCAAATAAGGGCAAAGAGGCGGTGCTGAGGCGGAGCCGAGGCGCGACAGGGCGGGACCTGCTGCCACCGAGCGTGATGTTCCAGACCTAGCTCAGGCTAAGAAGCTAAGCTAACATGCTCTCAGTATTAAGCTAACAACCTATGCTAACAACAGTCTATGCTAACAACCCAGCTTGCGGTCACTGCTCCTCGTTCCCGGCATATTCTGAAGGTAAGATACCCTGTAACTTTTGATTTCAGATGGTTGACATTACACACAAACATACTATACATATATGTATATATACATGTGTGCACAATTGTAGATAAACAGCACACAGTATATACATATATATATATATAAACTGTGTGCTGTTAATCTGTTTTTTGAGGTTTTGCTCTCTTGTTACTTTTAACCATACAGGTGTGATTTCATAGTTATTTTGCATGTTATTGTCAAAGGAACAAAATGAGAAACCCTTTATAATTCATTTGATATTCCTCATTATCTGAAGCATTTGTTACTCTCATTTATTTTCCTCCCATAGTGACTGTATGGATAATCGGAGACAGCTATGTCCGGCGTGGAGCCCAGAGAGCTACAGAGACCATCAGCAGCAACCTTGGCCTCGACCTGAGGGTGTGCTGGTTCGGTTGGGGTGGACTGCGCTGGAGAGGTGTCCTCCCTTTCTTTTCCTACTCCCTGCGAGGAAGAGCAGTCCCGGATGTCCTCCTCATCCACTGTGGCGGAAATGACATGGGGGATGTGCCCAGTGTTCAGTTGCTGAACCAGATGAAGGAGGACCTGGACCAGCTTCACCATCGGCACCCTGGCATGAAGATCATGCTCTCCCAGAGGCGCCGGTGGAGGGCTGGTGCAAATCCTGTCAAAATGGACAAGGCCCGGAAGTTTGTTAACAGTGTTATGGCTACTTTTGTTCATAGCCTAAATGGTGCCATTGTTGACCACTCCAACATGAGACATGACAGTCCTGGGCTGTTTTTTTTTCCCTAGGGGAAATTATATATTTTTTAAGTCACTAGCCAATTGCCTGAAAGACCACCTCCAAAGACTGTGAACTGCTTAGTCAGTATCACTGTCTTTGGATTTGGCCTTTAGAGTATGTATTCTAAGGCCCTTGCTAAGCCCAGACTGTCATGGCTTGAGTTAGATATTACATCTGTAGCCATAACACTGTTGACATGGCTGCTCTTCCTCTTCCCCACATCCCACCCCCCCCCCCCTCTTCCCCCAATGGACTCTGCAGCTCTCCAGGCCCATGCTGGGCATGGCTGTCTGTCAAACCTTTTATTTTGTATTTGTTATGATGTTTTTTGTTATTTTATTTGTTAAAATAATTCTGTATTTATGTAAATATTGAAAATAAATACATTCATATTTTCACTTCTGTTGTCTACTGCTTACTGAAAATGTTAGCTATCACATCCAAATGGGACTATCACATGAAAGGATAAGCTTACCATACAATATAGAAAACATTACACATTAAGGCTCAAATCTTTTCCCAAGCCGGAGCAGTCTGAAAAGAGTCCCAAGTTTAACAAAACAAAATCTTGACAATGAATACTACGCTGTCATTTATCAGTGACAATGCAAACAACAAGAAGGTCTCCCCTAATCCCATGTATTTTGGCATCAACTATGTCATAAGCATACCATAGAATGTAATTACGAAGTGCAATCCCTACAGGGTCGTAACGTCACAGAAGATAATACCTTTTAGAGTTTCGAATTGTTCAGTATGCAGATAAATATTTGTTTTACAATAGAAACATTTTTCTCCATAAATGTTCCCACATGTTGTGAGCATCAACTTTAACTCTTTTGTCAACAAATAAAAAACATCTTAATTTCCTTTAGGTCAACATTTTGTTTATAACACCACTACATTAACAATAAGCATAGGAAAATGATAAATGTCAACATTTAAGATTGTGCTTTTACTCTTTATTTAATCAGATCTATTTCACATTGAAAATGTGATAAATACACATTGAAAGTTACATCTTGCATTTTATGAAAAGTAAAGGTTTCGAATCATTTTATGACTTAAGTACACTAGCAAATAAATTAAAGATGTGCAACAACTGTATCAGTAATTAAAATGATATAACTTATGTACAGGCTTGGGAGGGCTACTTGCCAAAGACACAACCAGTAACTTCATGTGAGTATCAAGATATAAAAGTAATGTAACGTGATAACTTTCTTTTTCTTTTGGATTACCTCAATATCAAATGCAATGCAAATAAACACAGGAGAGAAGGAATATGAATATGATTTGTTTACTTAAATGTATAATATAATACCATAAAGCAGATTAAGGCAGTAGGTGTACAGATTCACAATTAAAGTATTAGCCTACAGAACAGTACCGCTTCCAGAGAAGAGGTACCATTTGATCATTTTACAACAACCACTATATGCTCTTTTTAGCTTTTGAATAAGATTGTAATCCTGAGTTTCCCTATTATTAAAAAAAGTTAAACTAATCCGATTACATCTTTTCCTATGTAACTAAGGATTACACATTCCTTTTTTTCTATACGATCTTGATTCGTGTTAGATGTAATCCATTACTGCCTAAGCCAATACAAGTCATAACTTTTGGAAAATGGTCTCAAGTTATAAATGATGCCTTCAATCTCTTTCACGTGGAGAAGACATCCCATTGGCCGAGGCGTTGCAACTTCCCTCAAGCGTCCTACATGAAAGAAAGAGCACATGTTAAAAACGTGTGCACAAACTATTCAGTATGACCCGTTTTAGTTTAAAGCCCACTCACCATGACAAGGTGCAGGTCAGGAATGGGAACATATAAGACGGGACAAAAATGCAAAATAAACTGAAAAGCATGGACACAGGACATGGACAAACAAAAAATAAAAATGAGACAAACACACACAACAAAGTCTGCACACAATGCTAAAAACCAGTGCAGAAGGGTCAAGAAGAAAAAACAGGTTAAGGCAGTTGTCAACATCTTGAAAGATAGAGCTAAGATAAATGTTCGATACAAATGTAATAGGAACGTGAATTTGATGAACAATCAAAAAGAGGTAAACAATGAACAAAAGAACACTGATACATTCCAAAAGTATGTTTTTACAGTTATAAACGACCTATATCAGAAAATATATAATATCACATGCCAAAAGTTACTTAGCCTTTCGTCAAAACAGCAATCGAAGAAAGAAATATGTTTTTTATAAAAGTTTTACATTTTATAGATTTTTTTTTTTTTTTTTTTATTTGCATTGAACTGATCCTTACCTTGGACAAACACATCAAGAAACCATAGCATACAAATGAATATTTGAATAAGCATATGTTTAACAAATCAATATGAGATTAGGCCCCGTTCATGCAGACTCTAAGACATATTGAACAGTTTTCCATATGCTTACTCGTTTGGCAATGAACAGTTGTTTAACTTTGACACACAACTTATGAAACTATCTACAAAAACATGAATATGGAGGAGGTTGCAAATGTGGTTTATGGATCACAGATCAATATAAACTTAGGCCCCATTCATGCAGGCTCTAAGATATACTGAACAGTTGAGGTAGGCAATATGTTAAGGCTCTTTGAACAATTTAGTATGATACATTCCGATGGTTATGTCTTTGAGTAGCATCCCGGCTTTGATTTTTGAGAGTATTTTACAGTTGGGCCCCGTTCATGCAGACTCCAACTGATAATCGCAATAAACACTGCAAACAACAAACCAATAATTTAATATATATTATATAGATGTATAATTATATTTACAGATATTTACAAATATGTACACACAAGTATAGACAAAAACAGATAATAAACAGTTGTGCCCCGTTCATGCAGACTCCAACTGATAATCACAGTAAACACTGCAAACAACAAACCAATAATTTAATATATATTATATAGATGTATAATTATATTTACAAATATGTACACACAAGTATAGACAAACACAGATAATAAACAGTTGGGCCCCGTTCATGCAGACTCCAACTAATAATCAGGTTCACACAATACCCACACTGCAGTGCCACAAATACGTTGAAATTACCCAGAATATTTAACAGTAGACATTGAAAGTTACTCAGGCCCCTTTCATGCGGGCTCCAAGCAACATATACAATGTTTCCCAAAGAGAGTAAGGCTTGCCACTAGCCATGTTCCTTGTTCTAGGTCCGTAAATTACAAAAAAGGTATTAATTGGCCATGACACGTAAAACACAAACCAATAACTTAATATATACGATATAGATATATGCATACACAATTTTTGACAAACACAGATAATAAACGTACACCTGCAAAACACAGAAATGGCCAACAACCTTTTTTTTAGTCTCCGTAAAAATTGATTAATTTGGTCAGTTTTCTACGGACTACTTTTCCTTCTTTAATCTTATCCGTCTGCCGCCTTGCTATATGATTTAATCTGACTTTGCAGTACAAGGCAGAAGCCATCTTTACCAGAACATGGACATGGTTAGCTTCAACACACATGTCAAACATGTGGTTGTGCAGCTGTGGGAAGAGATTTTTCTCAGAACACTCAGAAAGCACCTGATGGACAATTGCCGCTGTTGTTCCTCTTCCCTGTGGAGCCTTTCCCTCCTTGGCATTTAGAAGCCGCTGAAAACATCTTTCGGTAACTTGACACACTGAAGTGATGCCTGGTGATGGTTTCTGTAGGCCACCTCTGTTCTTCAAAGTTACAAATGGATGCACAGAGTCAGCTGATGTCAGTGCATATGAGCAAGGCATGCAGGTGACCTTCTGTTTTATCTGTTTGACAATGAAGCCTGCGATGTATGAGATCGCTGCTTCTTTGTACTCAGAGAGATGGTTAACGTCAGGAAGGTTAGCAAGGGTGTCATCCTCAGTCAAAATCTCTTCCACTGGCTCAATACCCAACCTGCGTGCCATGTTGATATTTGCCGGTGTTGAGTCAAGGACGGTTGTGTTGTCACGAAGAAGACAGTTACCTGTGTCTTTTTTCACCTGGTGCCTTACAAGGAGACGCTTGTATGCCCCTCGGAACTGCCTGACATTGGGGTTGTTGTTGTAACCTCCATGCGCTC
The DNA here is from genome assembly GCF_902827115.2 of Pseudochaenichthys georgianus. Lineage (NCBI taxonomy): Eukaryota > Metazoa > Chordata > Actinopteri > Perciformes > Channichthyidae > Pseudochaenichthys > Pseudochaenichthys georgianus. Next base: position 36,968,339 of record NC_047516.1, read on the forward strand.
TGATTGCAGAGAAAAACAGCTCCAAATGATCCTGACTTAGCTTGTAGGTCAGAAGGTATCGACAGGGGGCAGCTGGCTGCTCTACCAGGTCTTCGTAGATGCCAATAACACTTCTCCCACAAGCAATGAAACCACAGATGGGTGTTTTCTTCTGTGTGGCATGTAAAGGAACAAGTTTGTTGTCCTTTCCTTTCATTTTAAGCCCACGGAGAAGGGACTCAGCTTCTAATAGAATACCTATGGCACGGTGTTTAGTTGCTGGCTTGATGGGTGCTTTGTGTCCTCTTCCGAGTGGGTTTCGGCTGTTAAGGACGTCAAAGGCTGCATCAATTGTGCGCAGGAACTGAACTGTGGCTGCACTTCCAGTAAACTGAGGATACTTAAGCTCCTTTTCTGAATATTCAAGGGCATCTGCCACACTGCTGCTAAATAGTTGGGCTGCAAGATTGACCTTCATTTTCTGATTTCTCCACTGGATGTGGGCCATTTTTAGTTTGTTGCCAAGACGCAAGCCCTCCTTCTCCTGCAGCTTGTGGAGCTCCTCGATGTACTTCCACATTATCTGCTGGCCATCTTCTCTTACCAGAACCCCAACTGTTGAGAAGACATTTCGAAGAAGCTTGAGCATATGACATGGATCAAGGATCACATAGATCTTTTGTGTGTGATCCTCAGGATGGAGAAAAAATGATCTCATGTCAAAAATGTCCAATTTGGCACCAAGCTCCCTTATCATGGCAAAGTTTTGGGAGGGTCCATCGCATGTCAAAGAGATAACCCTTACTCCAATTGCACGAAGCCTAACAAGGCTCTCTCGGATGAGATTTGCTCTCTCGGTTCCAGTCATGCTGTTTATGAGGAAGTAAGCAATGAGGATCTTCCAAGACTCGTTGATTGCAACAACCATAAGGACCAATGCTTGGGTTGCAATCACATTTTCAATTTCTCCAGAGCCAATGTCAACATACCCATGAATTTGGTCCCCCCCAAACTCAGTTTGCTTATGGATGTACATTTCATCCATCATTAATGAGCAAACTGTGTCTTTCCCTGCTTCTTTCCTTTCAGCAACATGACTTTTTAAAGCTGTGAATGCAGCAACAGTAAATCCAGGATCTGCCGAGATGCTACTGTACCATTTTCGAATGGTCTGAGGATGAGGCAAAGACAAGTAAAACTTCTCTCTGACATAGTCATAGGCCTTTGGAGAGTAGAAGTGCAATGTGGTGGCAAATTGCTTCATGTTTTCAGAAAACACTGACTTCTTCTTTTTTTGTATTCTCTCAAAGACATCTCGGGGAACCTCATCAAGACCATCAAGAAGAGAGGCACAGTCAGTTGAAATAAGGAGTTTCTTCTGAAGTACTTTTACAATACCTGCCAAGGAAGAAACTCGTGCCGTCAGTCTCCTTGTCTGCTGGGCCTTCAACCTCAGTTTTTTGCGAGCTGCGCATAGCTTAACCTCAACGTGGGAATATTTCCTTTTCAGTGTTTTTGGAGACTCAGAAATAATGTAGCAGTGATCACTCAGAGAGCTGCTAGCCAGCTGTGTTGTAATGGTGTAAGAGTGAACGGAGTCTGCCTGTTTTCCAATTTGTTTTGTTTGTTGGCTGCTGCTACCCAAACCAACATCCTCACAAGCATTGACTGTTGGAATGTCATTATGCTCGACATTTTGAACAACAAAGGCTTCTTCAGGTGTGTCTTGTATCATAATGATATTGCTCTGCTCTGCAGCAAGACTGTTTTCACCACTACCATGGTCTACATCTGCAACCTCCTCCTCATTGCTATTAACAGGCCAACACGGAGTGTCACTTACCTCGTCATTGCTACTCACCCTGCTTTTCCTTCCAGGCTGTTGTTCTTTGCCATTGGTGAAATAGAAAATGGTGGGCACTGCAGTGTTTTTCAGGCATCTCCTTCCCTAATAAAAATAATAAACAAAAACACATAAAATAACTGTTTGAGGTCTGTAGTGCATTATAAAAGACAATAGAGGGTCAACAACAATTGACACCTACAAATTGAACGATAAAAGTTATTTAATAAAAAAAAAAGTATCTGTACCCATGAGTCTGTGCTGAAGTGATGACTCTCAAAGTGTTCACTGCACAGGCGAGAACACACTTTGGGGGTCCATTTATTTCTCCGGATGTTCAGCACCCATTGGTCCAGCCTGTCTGGATCATCTAAAGGAAACCTTTATACAAAAATACATGAGAAGTTATATGTTAGGTGTAGGGTTACAGACTGATTAACAAGCAACACATAGAACTTAAAATAGTGATGCAATGCCGAAATGTAAAAATGTGACAGTCAAAAAGTGTTTTCCCCCTTAGTTTGGTGTTCGCGGTCAAATTTGACCGGTCCTGTTTTAACTGCGAATACATTAACACAAAAACCATCACCACATTTAATTTAACAGTCTTTCAAACTGTGGGGGGATGGGCACATAAGAGCGGGAAATGTATCAAATTGTTCTCTGCGTGTGTTTGTGTGTGGCAAGTGTGATAGGCACATAATGGGGAGGGGAAACCTGTATATGCTTTATATACAGTCTATGGGGGAAACACATCTAGTGTGCGTGGGTTTGTGTGTGTGTGTTTTATCTGATCTGGATGGTTAGTAATTCCTTTTCTTTATGGCGGTGACCGGGAACACCGTGGGTGTTACAACGTTGACTAAATCATCCATAATTTAATGAAAGTGGTGATCAGTATATGTTCAAATGTGTACTGTGAAGGATATCATAAAGCCTTAATGCAATCGAATGTAAAACATGATTGATGAATGTAGTAAATCGGTCAGATTTGACCCGAAGACAACAGGAGGGTTAATGCCATATTCACTTAGTAACGCATGAACAACTTTTACAAATATTTCTATATAGTCTGTGTTGGTAAATGTCATCTAGGTTGCACATTTCCTGCTGAAATACATGCATGGGCCTACCAAGTTACTGCGTGGCACTTTAGTTTGGATAAAACAGTGTAGTTTCACTATATAAGCGTTACATTCATAATCAAACGAGACAATCTGCAAGATAATTAGCTATTTGGTATTATTCTTAATGCTTGTCATTCACAATAAAATAAAAGAAGTACCGATACATAGCAGAATAATTGTGGCGGTGTTCAGCTTACCTTGTTCAACATCATTTATTTAGCTAATACTACAGCGGGCTGCAGGCGAACCAAGTCCGCGTTTCGATGCATTCCTTGATCTCCAGTTATAACGCCGGACTCCGCCGCCGGTCAAAGCTAACGGAGCCCCAGGGGGCTAGCTACGGCCGCCGGGACCTATGGCCGGGACGCGCTAGCGAGCTAAACCCCCTGCAGCCCCGTTAGCTTCGGCGGCGTGGACTCCGGCGGCCACACTGGGATAATTGGGTCCCCTTTTAACATTTGCTCCCGTTTAGCATTATGGGCGTCATATCCATATAGTATAAAAGTCTTACCCAAGGCTGAATCATAAACTAAACTGTATATATGTATAAAGGGTTAGGTCCTTAGCTGGCTAATAAGCTACATAACAAGCTAAGCTAACAAGCACACAAACACCTGCTAACGGGGTGTATAATATTATCATTTTACTCACCGAAAAAAGCTGAAAGTAGACTTCTTGGAAGGTCTGTTAGTACATTCAAGTGCACAGCACGACATTTTAATTATCTGGTATTTGTAACAATATTCCCTAACAGGCACGATCACCACGAACACAGCTAAAGGGTCAAGTACAGTAACTACGACTAACTAACGTTGTAGCCTCTATGGTTGTAGCCTAGCAGAGTGGACAAGTTGCTGTTAGCTGACAGTGAGGCACGTATCTGTCAATCAAAGTGACCACGCCCTAATGTATGCACAAACTTTAAGACCTAATATAAATAAAAGGGTTAGAAAACAATTCACTCACAGATCCATAATCATGAAGGTGGAATCTAACTATATCGATAATAAAATGTATGGAGCCAGGGACAGAAACATGTTTTTTTCCGCTGTAAAGTTGGGCATTTTAACATGGGGGTCTATGGAAATTGCTCCTTTCTGCAGCCATCGCCTATTGGCCAATATATGAACTGCAGTGTGTGGCACTTCCGTATTGGCTTCCCGGCTCTTCCCCAGAGTTTGCCGCTTGGTCGTGGCGCAGGCTACTTATAGGGGGTGATTTCCCCTGACGTTGACGTCAAGAATCACCGGCCAATCAGGATTGGCGTAATGAGATTGATGCTTCTGTTTGCTCCGCGATGAGGCGCATCCCATAGTGAGACATCGAACGGAGTGTTATGAATGAGAACTGTAAGAAGGATAAAATAGAGCCTAACGCAAGATAGGGGCTCTATTCTCCGCTCCTCACACCATCGCTGGAATCCTAGCCACTTTGGCCTGTAACAGGCTGTGGTGGATCCAGCTGTAGCTGCCTGGATAGACTGAATAACACTATCAGACAATCCACCCTGTCTCAACCTGTCCCTCTCAGGAGCCAAACCTGGAGAGGACGGCTGACAGTGGGTAACGCCCTGATTGCACCTGCCTCTTGAGACATCGCCCCCCAGAACTGGGGAACCGCCCAGGGCTGGCCCACCTTCATCTGTGTCATCTCTGAGTACCACGGCGCCCCAACGCGATCCGGAGCCACTAGGATGACTGACAGACGTTCTCGCCTCACTCTCCCCAGGAGAGGGAGAATGAGACGCAGCGGTGGAAAGGTGTATAGCAGCTTCCTTGGCCATGGCTCGTGTGCAAACGCGTCCACCCCCAAGGGTGGGTCGTCGCTCCGAGCCACGGAGAACCACAGGGCACAGTGGCTGTTTCGCCGGCTGGCGAACAGATCCACTTCCGCTCTCCCGAACTGGGCCCAGATCTGCTTCACCACCTTCGGGTGAAGCACCCACTCGCCTGGCAGGGCAACACACTCTCACTCCCTAAGCGTCCAATAGCGACGTTTGGTCAGTGTCCGTGGCGTCCAATTGTGACGCTCCTAGGCTCCTTCAGCGTCATAAAGGGACGCAAATAGCTTTCAACTGATTGCAATGTATTCCCATCTGCGTTGGGATTTGACGCTCATGGAAGCACGGCATTCGTTTATGCCGGCTGCCCTTAAAGGCAATGTGAGCATCCATTCCCATTGGATAACGGAGAATTTTACACCCGGAAGTAAGTACTCCTCTTACTGTCGATTGATTTTACAGTGATATCTGCATTACTCATCGACTAAAAAACACCAGATTATCCTTGTTAATTACACAACATTGATTGGTTTAAATTGTGTGCAATGCTTTTGTATTTTTCCCCTTCGATTCGGAGAAACAAATACGTTTTCTGAGTAAAGGATGGGACACTACACTACCCAGAATCCCCAGCTATCGCAGAAAAAGAAAACATGGCCGAAATTCGTTTTATTCTCGGTAGAAAATGCCTATTTTAAAGTTAGTTTGGCCATTAAAATGCGTTTTGATGTCATTTGATGCGAGAAATATGAGTTGTTGTTTCAGATTATGTGTGCAGTGGATGTACATGATCTTTAGTTTGCTAGTTATTACGAAGATTACTTCAGGAAATCGCGACGTTTTCATTGTTACCAAGGTGGTTGCTAGGGACGCTGCTATCGATATTATTTCTGTTATGTTGTGTAACTGTTTAATGGTGTTATCTTTATTGCTACCCCCTTCCCCGTCAATGTATAGTGTTGGTCCACAGCCTAAACATATTAGTTTAACAAAATCCGCATCTAAAGATAGCTTACGTTATTTCCCCCCTGTGCAATTCCAGTCTCACATCTCAGAGCACATCGTTATTAACAAATACTGGAAACAGACCGAAAACATTTAAAAAAAATAATAATAATACCTTATTCCGAGTGTGCTTGCTTTTCTCTTTAAAAGTCATCACATAACGGCATTGTAATACACGGTTCGGCTGCATTACATATTACATATCTGCCGTAGTTCTGTATTTATAGAGCCCTGATGAGAAGACAAACATGAGGAACTGAAAACGTGACGTGGATCATAAATATATCAGCCATTAAACAACATCTTACATTTCTTTTCACACAATACGTCTCCTTGCAGTATCAACACTAATTCGGGTCACTTTTATATTTGATCCAATTGGTAGATAGGCTGTATTTACACCATAAAGGTGCACAGCTGATATAAAGGGACACCTGGTGGTTACAGCATGTTATTGAATTTCATTATTTTTATTATTAGATATTAATAGGATCCCTATAAAGTATATTCATTACTCGTTATTCTCTACTAATAGTTAATTAAAGACTGTATGTAATGACTAGTTTGCACATCCCTTTCAAGATTTCAAGATGAATGAAAAACTTGGGTCGCAGGTTCCTCAAGTGCATTACAAGACATCTATCAATATGTGTGTACTACACCATTAAACTGTCATTCTGCACAGTTCTTATACTATCTACAGGTTGAACAGGTTGAGTTCAATAATGTATACGGCCCTCGGAGGATGTTGTAAAAATTGAAAGGAAAAAGGTCCCCACCCCTGCTGTAAATAATAATAAAAACCCTTGATTTATAACATCTCTGTCTCCTATTGATCTGAGTAGAATAGCCAGTTAATTGAAGCATTATAGCACAGGCCTTTGTCAGATGGTATATTACGCTGTTTTTTTTTCTGCTTCGAATAGTTCTCTCTATTTTCACCATACCTGTGTTTGCATCACTGTAACCAATGAGCACCTGCATGTGTGTGAGAATGGCCCTGACTCCATGACGGCCCAGATTTACAAACTCCTGGCAGGACAAGCTCCAGCTCAATTCTCACACTGAATTTTAAAAAAGTGAGTGAGGGACTGCAATATAAGAGGGAAAGAAAGAGAAACTTTAAAACTGTTCAATTGTTATGATGTGTAAAGACTGATATTGTTCTATAATCGTCTGAAACTGTTAAGTCATGATCTGAAACGGTTAACAAAGAAAAAGGGAAACTCAAGCTGCTGCTACACTTTATTTGATTTATCTAAAATTAAGCACTTTTAAGATGCACATATTTTCAAAAGCTATTTTATTTATTTTCTCTATTTTATTTGTAAATGCAGCCCGAGAGGAACATTACACATATCCACAGTTTTTAAGTAATGTTAATTTACAATAAATGTTGTTGTTTTTGTACTTTCTTTATTTGATTGGCAGTCAGTCGTTGATTACATGCAGACGTTGATAAATCTACAGGTCACTTCAATATATATCACACTAATTCATGAAGCAACTTAGACATTTTGATGTTCCGGACCTTTGCATGGGGACATTTTCTCTAACTGGACCTCGTTGAATTTTAGTTGAAGACCCCTGGTCTAGCCCAGGGTCTAGCCCCACCTTAGCACCAGGAGAAAAAAAATCCTGGCGCTGTGCCTGGTTCCGACTAGAATTTTCATTAACTTTTGAGAGATAGGCCAATGTGGAAACAACATAGATGGTGCTTTTTTTGTTCTTTTATTTGTTCAGAGAGTTTAAAAGACACATTGATAGCGGTTGCATTAGTCTACACAGTATGTCACTTTTTTACCACTGTATATTCCAAATGACACCTGATGGGGCTGAACCGGGGCTACCCAGATTTGTGAGGGGGATGTATCCCCAGTGTAGCGTCCTTAGCCGCTTTCACACCAAGTACTTTGCCGTACTTAGTTCCCAGCACTTAGTACCCCCATGGAACTAAGAGCAGATCGCGTTCACACCAGAATAAGTCCCTGAGGGAAGATTACGCAAATGAAGCCGCTGACGTCACTTCGTCTTCTTCTGCTTTGGGTTTACTGGCAGGCCGCAAACAACTTCACGGCGTATACTGCCACCCGAAGTCCCCGGCCGGAAGTCCCCGGAGTTGGGGACTGTTGGGGACTTCCGAGTAAATCGCCAAAATGCCGACACCTCCTCATCTCCACCGCTCCCATGTTTTTTTGTGTTGGCATATAGTTAGTCTCTCTCCGTTGGTGCCCTGGGCTAATGCTAATGCTAATAATGCTAATGCCAGCAAATACAATGGCGGCTTCACAAAACCTTTCAGAGTTTTACAGGGCGTGGTTTGCAATTCGCCCAGCCAATCAGAAATTGGAACTTTTTTCTCCACAGGAAAGTCCCTGCTCTCTAGCAGGGACTGAAAAGGGGGAACAATTCTCATGAACTAAGTTCTCTTTTTGGTGTGAACGCAAAATCCCAGGAACTATCGGAACTAAAAGTGAAAAGTACGGGGAAAAGTACTCCGGTGTGAAAGCGCCTCTTGATAAACACTGTCACATTGCCTGGTTCATCAAATATCCTGGGATGTGCTTATCAGAGAAGTTTTACTTTAGTGTATTGTCTGGAGATGATATTATGCATACTCTAAATGTTGTGTGGCTTTATGTCTGAACTTGTAGCCAACACTTCAAACTTGGATATCTAGAAAGCAAAAATAACTGCAGTTTTCTGACTCAATTGATAATGTTGAGCATTGTTTTTGGTCATTATGAAAGCAATGAGTATATTTGCACGCTGCCTTAAAATGTTTTAGAAAAAGTAGGATTACATCAGATTTTTCTCAGCATTCAAGAAACAAATAAACATTTCTAAAACGTAAACTATTTATCCGTTACTTGTATTCTTTCATAAAAAGTAATGGCAAAAATACTTTACTTACACTATACAAATCATTATTTACATGATGTCCCTGTAATCACCACCAGATGTCAGCAAAATAAAGAGTGATTAGACTTGTTATTTCAAATCTTTTAATTACAGCATTTTGTATAACATGCATTTTCAGCACGAGACAACCAATACAAGGATTTGTATGACGATCTAATTGTTAGACAAATCTGGACACTGCTCACGGCTGCAGTATTCTGCTATGAAGGTGTGTTTTTATCATCTCCCTATGACCCATTCTCTTATTTCACGGTATAGTCAAAGACTGAATTCCAACCCTATTAAGCATTGGATGTATCCAGTAAAAGCAGAGGATGGAAAAAAAAAACATTAGATTTACATTACAAAATGTTTACAAAAAAACATTACATTTAAACCAGCCGTGCACGTATCGTCATTGTGGCTGGCTATGGCGGGGTTGACGTCCAGGGCCAGGTCAAAATAGGATCGGTGAGGAGGAATTTCCTCAGCAGAAAGTAGGCTATAGTTCCAATAACACCTGCACAGAGCGGACTGAGGAGTAAGGATATTCTAACTTCTTTTTAATTCTCATTATTTTTATATTTAGAACACTTCGTCTGTGTTAGTTTTAAAGTGTGGGTTCAAAGTTAATTCTTGATTTTAGAAACAGTAGTCAATAATCTCACCTCATAATCCGATTAGAAACTTTTCTGGACTAAAATGTTAGTCCACAATAGTGTTAGTTTTAAAGACTTTAATGGTGCTGATTTTCAAACAATAAATAAATGATTATTTACTGGAATAGAGTTAAAAACTGTTGCCATTCAAAATGCATTAAACTCCGGGAGAATATGTCCCTCTTTCTGAAGATGTAATGATTTCTCTTGCCCGCTAGATGGCGGTGTTTAGCTGAGTGTGTTTGACTAGTCTGGGCACCAACAGTGGATTTGTGTTATAGAGAAAGGTGTCTTCTATAATAGCAGAGGACAAGGAGAATGTTTCAAATAACGAAACAGCCTACATCTCTAACACTCTTTATTTACCTTCACTAAAGGAAATGTTTTATATTCTTTTAAAATAAAGGGCAGATCATTGAGGGCCACAGGCTAAAAAAAGGATGTAAATCACATTATAGTCAAGATGAACACGAACATGATACAGCAGTGTGGTCGTTGCACACTTTTCTAAAAATGAACACAGGTAAAACTCACAGTGCAGCTCTGCGTTATGCAGCATTTAACATCTGATATATCCCGTGTGTAAAACACAAAATGCACTCTTCTTTTTTCAGAAAGCTGCTTTTTTCTCAGTTGCTAGACTTTTATATTTAGCTTAATCCTTGTGCGGTCTTAACATCCTGTACCCTTGTCCTAAGGGTTCAAAATGCCCCGCCTCTACTAAACCTGTTAAAATAAAGCAGCTTAATTGAATTTTCAATCCAAAATCTATTTTGCATGAAGAAACAACCTTTAATTAACCACACACGTTAGTAACCACTTAGTTTCCCCTTTTCACATTGCTATAAGACTGCATTTGAACAACACACTTGTTATAATGGTTTTATTTACTAGAGTAGAGGAATATTATTATTTCATTATAGCTTAAATTAGTATGTATGTATCCAACAACAACAAGTGAAATTCTAATACTGTACAATAACAATTTAACTGAAACAAAATAGACATTTTGCAACCTTTTTTTAACCATTGCTCCTGAGATCTCTGGACGTGATGTCAAACAGAGCTTATGGTGTAGTCCAAACGATAGCTGGGGATTCTGGGTAGTGTAGTGTCTTCTGCCATCCTTTACTCCGAAAAAAGATTTGTTTCTCCGAATCGAAGGGGAAAAATACAAAAGCATTGCACACAATTTAAACCAATCAATGTTGTGTAATTAAAAAGGATAATCTGGTGTTTTTTAGTCGATCAGTAGTGCAGATATCACTGTAAAATCAATCGACAGTAAGAGGAATACTTACTTCCGGGTGTACAATTCTCCGTTATCCAATGAGAATGGACGCTTACATTGCCTTTAAGGGCAGTCGACACAAACGAATGCCATGCTTCCATGAGCGTCCATAGAAGCATATGGACATCCCGGAAAGCTGAAAATGGACGCTAAGGGCCCCCCCCTTGCGTTGAAAATGGACTCTAAGGCCCCCCCTTGCGATGGAAAAAGCCGGCAGGGGACTTGCCATAACGTCAACATAGGCCGACCTGGGAGTGAGGATGTGTTGGTTGTGTAACTGACTGTGACTGTAATTTTCACTTCCGGGACTCTAGGTCAATCTTTAATATCAAGCAGCTTTATATAAAGCACTTAACATTAGCTGACAAACACACTAGCATCGGTTAAATGTATGTTGGACACGAGCTGTCTTCCTTGATCTCAGTAAGGCTTTTGACACTGTTGACCACCAAGTGCTCCTTACAAAGCTGACTTATTTCAATTTTTCGGCAGATTCAATACAGTGGGTTAAGTCTTATTTATCAAACTGTGTTTTGGTCAACGGAGCCAAATCCCCCTACCTTGTGAACCCTGTTGGGGTTCCACAAGGTTCCATTCTTGGACCATTACTGTTTTCCTGTACATTAATGACTTGCCTAATGTATGTCCTGATTTGAATGTGCATGTATGCCGATGATGCGGTCATCTTTATACATGGGGAAAACACTGAAATGATCTCATCCTGTCTCTCAAATGCTTTGGACAAGGTTCAACACTGGCTGAACAACATTTGCTTACAGTTAAATCCAAAAAAAACAGTATGCATGATGTTCAGTCAAAATCGAAGGACCCAACGTGTTTTTAAACGGAGCAGAAATAGAACTAGTCTCCCACTTCAAGTATCTTGGAGTCATAATGGACTCGAACTTCACTTTTAAGAAACATATTAAGAAAGTATCCAATACCATTCAATTCTGCTATTCAGGTGTTTGACAGAAAGCCACATTCATACCACCACTGTACCATCCTTGAAAAAACATAATTTCTTGAGCTTTGACAATTTTAAGTCTTTTAAAAGTATGTGTTTTTTTTATAAATGTTTACATTCCCTTAGGGGAATTCATCCACAAAAAAGACACTGGACGCTGCACTAGGTCAGAAACCAGAGGAGACTGTGAGGTCCACCATAGACGGACCACTTTTGGACAAAATGTCCTCTCCATTAAAGGCAGCTCATTGTGGAATAGCCTCCCAACTGAGATACGGGATTGTCCCACTCTCAATAGAAATGGAAATTAGCTCAAAGCTAAAATCCGGCATATTTACACTTGAAGCATTATTTGTCTAAAGTGTTCATTAATGTGCATTGTCCCTATTCAAATCTCTTAAAACATCTGCAAAAAACAACATGCTGGGACGAAGCTAGTAGCTAAAAACCACAGAGACTCAGCCGACGCCACTTCCACCTGCACCTGCACCTAAGCAACAGCGGCTGGATTTTAACCAAGGGACTGCTAGCCAGGGGAAAGTCGATAAAGCCATTGCACGGTATGTTGTAGAACACATGCAGGCTATTGCTACAGTGGAGTCACCCGCGTTCAGGGAGCTAGTTAGCATGATAGCATGTCCGGGTGGCACACGGCATATGGGACGGAACACTTTTTCCAACTACCTGGAGAAAGAATATACACAAATGTAAAGCCAGCTAATATCGATGCAATCCAGATTGCATATAATGCATGTCAAGTTGATCAACAGATTGTATTGTTCTCCAATGCAATAACAGTACTGAAATGAAGGCTCTAAGGGCATTAATATAATGGGAGCCCTTTTTTTAAGTAACTAAAACGTTACTTTTCACAGTAACGCATTACTTTTTGGTGTAAGTAATCAGTAAAGTAACTGAGTTACTTTTGAAATGAAGTAACTAGTAATGGTAACTAGTTACTGGTTTTCAGTAACTAGCACAACACTGCTCATAACAGATACTTTTACTTTTTGGTACCTCAATTATATTTTGATGCCAATACTTTTGTATTTTTGAACTACTTTTACTTGTAACATAATATTTAAAAGTAAAACATCTGAATAGGCTACATGCACAGTCACTTCCGCATTCTACTCAGAGCGGCTGATGCATTTCCTGTTGATGAAAAATGACGACCTTCTACACCCGCTGCCTACAAGAGCTTCCGAAATTAAAAATGTCGGATGTTCATCGGATTTGCCGGACGACTAAAGCCCCAGCCAGCAAACTCGATAAAGGCTTCAAATTATATGCTGCGTCATATATACACAACTATGAAGGTAAGAAGGTAACAGGTACTAACCAGCTAGCTTATGCTCCGGGTTATGCTAACGTTAGCTGTCAAAAGCTAGGTAACGCCAGAGCCCTATAGTATAACTACTACTATTATTATTATTATTATTATTATTATTATTATTATTATTATACTATTACTATAGTAGACTACTATAGTGCTCTGGGTAACGCTATGTACTATTTCTGGTGTTAATTCTTTAAAACATTAGCCATTTTGCTAACAAATACTATCGTTTAATAGCCTTATAGCCTAGCCAAGGTTGTCTTGTTGTTAGCCACACTGCATAATGGTATCGGCTTTTGTAAAGCAATGTTGCTATAGATGTTTTGACGTGAGTATAGATCTAACGCTGTTGCTCTGTTTTTTTCATTCAGTGTCCAATAAAGGACAGGCTGACAGGGCAGGTCAGCGTGAGAGCCTTGTGCTACAGGTCAATGAGGAAGAGCGAGACAGCACACAGTTTGAGTGTAGGCAGGCAACATTGCCACTGTGTTCCCCCCTGTTTATTGAGTTTCAGTTCAGTTAAACATTAGTTTACCCTTAAGGGAATCTCAACAGTGTCATACTTGTCCTACAGTGTCCTACTGCTTTATCACAGCTGATTGGTCAGATATTATTACATTGATTATGGATGTGTAAGTGTTGGGGGTTCAAATATATAGTCAAAACTGTTTTAATACAATTTTCAAGGCATCTTAGTTTCCAAAGAAAGTTCATTGTGGTATTGTAGGTTAAGAGGGTAACACTAAGCATTCAGGAATACATGCTTCTTCTAGGATAATGGGTCAGTACAAATAACCAATAATTCTACTCATAACCTCCTGGCTCATTTACCACAAGTGAGGTTACTAATCACTAGTATTTCTTCTCTCTTCTTTAGATAATGCTTCGTGATTCATCACCAGTGGTGCTCACGCACAACCAGTGCTCCTGTGTTGCAGGAACAGTTTGTGCAATCACACAGTAGCATTGCTGTTCCAAACAGCACATTACACTGAACTGAACATGCCAGTTGTGCCACCTGTGCATAGCTGTACTGAATCGGAACAGCAATGGCACAAGCCGCGAACAATGGTAATTTCAATGAGGTTCAAATACTTGTAATCTTTCACAGAGTTTCTGTTTTAAAGTGACTCAACGAACAGTAATTGTCTTTTCCTTAAAGGTGTGAAGCCAGGGCCCATCAACTCCATGGTCTTCACCAAGCCTGTACCAAATAGGATGGTGCAGACTGGAGGAAGGTCATTTTAGCTGGAAAATTGTGTTTCCTGTGTTTTTTAAATTCATAATTCTGGTGCTGTATTCCTAACCTTTGTCACATTAATGTGCTATATTGTCTTTGCCATTCTTTGTAGGAGTGGATTCTACAGAGGCATGGTGGGGCCATTACCAGATCCCTGCCTGTTCAGAGTTACGGAGGCATACTCAGCGTTCAGCATTGAAGACAGACCGCTTGTGACCACAATGAACATGAGACCTGACAAGCCCCTTGTGGAAAGTGCCTTCGGGATGGTGCAGGAGGGCAGTGTTCTGTCCTATCAGATGCCTGCTTTGACGTCTCGGTACACCACACTTCACACTGACACACCACCAACACCGCACTTGCCCATAGAAGGGTGTGTGATCTTGCCATGTGATTTACCGCTGGTGTGCTCAGAAGAGGAGCAACTGCATATTAACAGCTTATCTGTTGATTTGGAAATGTCTCACAAAATTGAGGAGGCTACCCGTGAGCAAAGCTCTAGCTCAGAGTGGCATCTGCTCCGCAAACCCAGGGTTACTGCCTCTAGGTTCAGAGAGATTAGTCACGTCAGAGGTGAGAGCTCTGCTAACTCTCTTGCAGAGCGAATACTCAAAGGTACAAGCAGACTGCAGAGATGAGGAGAGGTGCAGAGATGGAGCCCACAGTAGCAGCTGAATACAGTAGACTGGCAAACGTGAACTACTCCCCTTGTGGCCTTGTCATTCACCCCTCTACGCCCTGGCTTGGTGCTTCCCCTGATGGAGTTGTATTTGACCCAACAGAATATCCCCAATTTGGCCTTGTTGAATTCAAATGTCCCAACGTCCCAAATTATGTCGGCTGCAAATATGTGCAGATGGAATGTGGCTCCCCTAAGCTCAAGAAAAGCCATGCCTATTACTGGCAAGTACAGGGTCAACTTCTTGTGTCTGGGATGCAGTGGTGTGACTTTGTAGTGTGGGCACAGGAGGACTACCTGGTGCAAAGAATATACACAGATCCAGAAGTGCAAAGAGCACACATACATGCCGAAGTACCTGTCATTACAAAAGTAGTGGGCACTGCAGCCATTGATAACTCTGTGAGCAGTTAGCTGCTAGACCCTGGCTCAGCCGCCATTGTTTTTAGGAGGCAATCCCTCAATCATGTGTTTTGAATGACAACAAAATGTGATTTTAATATTTTGTTTTTGATATATATTGTTTATATTGTTTGTTTGTTCACATTTCATATATGTAAATAAATATACAATTGTATTTAAAAAGACAATAAAGTGAAGTGATTTTTTTTGTAATGAATAGTAAATCATTGCATTTGTAAGAAATCATCAACACATTGTAATTTGCTATTTACCATTTATTCAAACAAAACACTAGCGTGTGTCAGGCAACACGGTGTGCTCACCCAGCTTAATCACAGCTACCTGCACAGGTGTCATCATCTTGTCTTATTTCACCCATTTCTTGACCAGTGCTTTGTTCTGATAGTTTGACAGCATACATGCTACTGCAAACAGTTGGTTGATGTTGTAGGCATGGGACAGGAGGATGACGCCATCAAAAAGTTTGTTCTCTTTTATCCTCCTGATGACACGCTCCACATGAACCCTCAGGTCTGGCAATGGCCTGTGTCTCCCTCACCTGATAGGCTGGCATTTGCTTCTGCTTTGACAGAAAAGGTGGGCAGTACACTTTGCATTTGCAGCAATCGCTGATCAGGAAGCCCTTATCTACCCATCACTGCCATGTTTTCAGTCAACAACGCAGCTATTCCAGACTGTTGAAAAATCTCCTTGTCGCTGACAGAACCACCCATACAGACTGGAAACAAATGTCACTGCGCCATGTGGGGGCTATGCCAACCAGGGCTTTCATGGTGCAGTGAGATTTGTATGTAGAATAACATTTCACTTTGGAGGAGGAGTGAGGATGGTGTTTGACACCTCAGCTCTGTGCAATCCAGGATCACCTGGTGTGTCTGGGAAAATCTTTGAATTGCCTCTGGGAGGTGGGCTTGAACTTCTGCAGGTGTAAGCCAGATGCACTGTGACCCCAATAAAGTTGTAAGAAAACTTGTCCATGTTGCAATGATGCGGCTCCACAGGGACTGGTGTACGTTGAAGCGGTTTGCAAGGTCCCTTTCTTTTCAAACCCACCGACAGGAAGCAGAGAAAAAGGAAGAACTCGTCAATTGGCTGAAGCAGCTGTCTCTGGAAGATAAAAACAAAAAAGGGTACTATATTAATGTCATGGGTGTAGCCCACACCATGGGAAAAACATTAAGTTGTTTTAGTTCTCTGATTGTATTCAAAATGATTGAGTACTTTAGCCTTTTAGCCTACACGAAAGCAATGAAATGTAGAGAAACATTTTTCCCTTCAGTTTGTGTTTAGAGTGCGTGTTAAAAGAAACGTAGCCTACCGTTGATGGACGTGCGTGTGTAACCACTTCTTCATTCCTCTTGGCAGCTGATATCGCTCTTGTGACACGAACCATTTTATAAATGGAAGGCTCAATCAAAAACCAGAAGGCCACCAGGTGGTTATAGCTCGGGAATCTGTACACAAGAGACATGTCAGTCATTAATTGACTCGTTAACTGTACCACATGGGCTAATGCTTTCCTCTTGTTTGCTATAATACATTACAATTCAAATAGACTGATTAAGAAGGCACTTGGTGCAGGTATAGTAATATACAGCAGGTAACATGTAACAACTACATTAAAGCAGCAGTAATAATAATCTAAAACATACAGGGAACATTTTACACAGACTACTTTTACTCTTCATTCTTAAGTGTGCAACTGGGAGAAACGCAGTGGATATTGACATGTACTTTTACTTTGGTAAGGTTTTGAAGATTTCCACTTGTAGTAAAGTATTATCAGTATGTTGTTAGTATTAGTATGTTTTACTCCACCACATTAGTTAACCTTCATAGTTTCTAGTTACTTGTAAACACAATGATTTATGATTCTACATGTTCAGTTCAGGAGTATTTTCAAACCATAGTATTTGTACTTATACTTCAGTTAAGTTGAGTAGCCTACTTATTCCAACACTGCATGCATATAGTCAGCAGTCAAACGGCAGGTAAACAGGATTCTTTATAAGCTAACCCATCTCAAAAACTTGGATAGAATTTAGCCAAAACATTACCTGGTATAGAATCGGATGTTGTCGTCGGAGCCAGCAAACCGCTGTAAGCAAAACTCTCGCTGGACTCTTAACTCCTGCAGTTGCTTCTGCAGATCCTCCACTGTTTTGGAGTTGTCTTCTGTAGCTTGAGAGGACATGTCCAGTGAAGCTGGTTCAGGGGCTGAGCAGTAATCATGTCACGGACATCCATGTGCTCTTCCTGCTCCTCCCGAGAGACTGGTTCAGTGGGCCGCTCCCTTCTCTCCCAAACACTAGCCCGCGGTGTTTGAGCAGTGAAGTGATTCCACTCAAACAGAGTTGGTACAGCACCTTTCACAAGCCTCCTACGGCCATCAAGGGTTTTTGGCTCTATTAGTTGATCCGTAGCGAAGTAGACGACTGCAGACCTTGGAGTGAGAGGAGATTGTGAAGTTATCGCGTCGTATTTTAACCAGCCACTGTCTTCGCAGCTCGAGTTCGGTCGGAAAGCCATGGAAACTTAGGACCCCGTTAAATTTAGCTGACGCCGTACAAAGTGGGACACAGCAGTGCTCGGAGTAGTTCTTTTACTTGTCTTTGCAATGCTCCGTTTTTGAAAATCTTCCGTCGACTCATATTTAAACCATAGATTTAAACAGTAAAACATTTGTGGAAGCTCAGCTACGCAGACCGGAAGCAAACCGGAAGCTCCCAAGCAGTATTACGGCTAAGGCGGAAGTACGTCTCAGACCCTAGTGCATGTAGCCTATTCTTCTTCCTATTACCTATATGATAGCTTTTACTTATATGTACAGTCTAGGTAAAACTACAGAAGAAGAAGTCACGTGACATGTGTAACCGTTCAACTTCCTACACATTTGGTGAATTGGAAACACCTTTTTGCTCAAGTTAAGGAGGTTTCTTTTTTTAAATGGTGCACACACAATATACTCTGCAAAAAGACACTGCAAAGATTTAGACTTGATATTGAATATTCCTGTACTTTTTGTAATTTACAAGAACAAAGTATTTATCATTTCATTTATGAATGTTTGTATTGTAGAATAGAAAATAGAAAAGAAAACAAAGGGACAAAAGTGCAAGTCCAGGATAGAGACATTTGAGCTATTGTAATTTATTTATTTAAGTCCAATACTACTCTCAAATGTCCATACAAATTGTTACCTTAATTTGTTTGAGTATTAGAAAACTCATTTATTTGAGTCAAAATAATATACACATTTAAGTTCCACTTTTTAACAGTTATTTTTAAATGTTCTTTACACCAATGAACTTTTTATAACAGATGTTCTCAAATATGAAATAAAAGTAAATACAGACATTAAAATAAAGGCATGAACCTGCTTCCAACATTTTTAACATATCTTTTAAATCCCATTTACACGGGAACGCCAACGAACGCAAACGAACCGAATACGATATCAAAAAGTCTTCCGTTTACACGAGGACCCGCTCGAAAGCGCTGACGCTGTAGTACATATGCCGGGGCCTGTAAGTGGCGCTGTTACTTCCGCCACAAATACACCAAAAGCAGTGAAGAAGACCCCGAGCATGGTTGCCACCATAGATATATATAAACCACTAGATGGCTCACACGCGCTGCTGGCCAATTGAGACCGACGTTGCCACTGGCCGCCATCTTGCTACAGGCAGTGCTCTCATTCATAACATTATGGTTTACTATTTGAAAAACCCATAGCTTGCTCAATTTTTCAACCGATTTTCAAACGGTTTGGTTTTTTATAAACATCAAATATGTAGTTATGATACTGCATACTTATAATCATGGACTTTCATATGAAAATAACATTAATCAGATAAAGCAATAGCTATACACACACACACAAGGTATTTATATTAAATATTTGCAGGTGTATATATTTCCATTTATTTTATTATATTGTCAATATTTAACATAAATTATAAATAAATTATAAAATTAAAATACATTTATATTTTATATATAAAAATCGGTCTCATGTTACCACTCTGTAAACCAAGAGTTGTTAATTGAGCAATGCCTTAGCTTGAAGAACAGGGACACAACTAATGACAATAGCATATGTTGGTATATGTATTTAGATATTCACACCTTTATCAGAAGAACCAAACCAACATAAAATGTGCTCACAGACAGGCCAGTTCTGTCTAATTTATCACAATTATTTTTGACATGAGATCTTCATATCATCCTAGTTTTGTATTTAGTTTCTAGATTTGTAAACAAATCCAGAACCTTTGAAATATGTTATTGAAAAAATACCAAGAATAATATAAACTGTACCATATGTCCTTCTGTAGTCCATTTGTGGTTTGTCTTGACTCACCCCGGCTGATATATCACAAAATCCACTGTTTAAATTGTTCCCTATATTGCCCCTATGCCCCTGTAAGGTGTCCTTGGGTGTTATGAAAGGCGGCCCCCCCAACATAAATGTATTATTATTATTAAGAAGAACAACTTGGTGTGGTGTGGAGGGGATGTGTAGGAAGCAGGAGCAGGTGGGGAGAGATGGGGCTTCAAGGTTCAAGGTTATTTGTTTTAAATGTGTCTTGCACACAATAAAATAAAATACAGTATACCACAAAACCAATAAGGACACACAGTGACACATGGCACACTAACAATCAATCATCGTCCAGCCTCAGCTTTGGTATTCTTTCACAACCATGTTATGGGTTTATTAGACTGAGCAAACATAAACATATGTGGTGATCCCACGGGTTCTTGCAGACAGCGGCGATTGGAGCATCCGTAGGCTGCACAAAAGTCCGGCATAGTCAGGTACTTCTGTAAACACCAAAGCCAGCAAATTCCTGTATCATAATGCAAGATGTTTTTAACAAGCCAAACCACTTGGAATAAATCACGTGTAACTGAAGTTATGTTGAAAAGAAAGAGCAGTTCTGCCTCTCCCACTGGTGTAAAGTTGCTGGGTGAACTTTGTAATACTAGGTCTCACTGACAGCCTCTTGTTATTAGCCAGCTAATAAATACAACCACATACACAAAGAAAAGCTGCAATTTCAACATGTCCAAGCATCCTGTATCATAGCCATGCTAATAATGTTTATAATAAACCAAACCGTTTGTAAATCAGTCAAGATTTCAGCGAGTTAAGAGTATTTTTGTGCAGATCACTCACCTGACAACAGCTACCATAACGCGAATCAGAGTAACTGTTGACTGTAGCAAGATGGCGGCCAGTCAGCTACGCTGGAAAATCTCCCATGAGCCATCTAGTGTTTATATATATCTATGGTTGCCACAAGCCCCCAGGAAGTGCGCCGGACTCTGTGCCCAACATTCACTGTGCCCAACATTCGTTGTGACCAAACGGCGGTACTGCAACTTCCGTATCAGTCCGTGACTTCTGTTCCTTCAATCACTATTCTTGCATCGCACCCCTGGTCAAGACAATCTTCAGCACCTCATTGCTAACTTCCACTTCACCATCCTGGAATATGTAGATTAGAAAATACATTTCAGTGTTTTTGGTGCAATAAGATTTGAAAACATTGCATTATGTTTCAGGTTAACACAAGTTACAGTATGATTTATCGTCTTTTGTGGTCTTTTCCTTGAAGAGATCCTCCTTTTCAAGAAGGCACACCACCAAGCACCGGATATCAACCTCTTTTATTCTTTCCACCTTAAAAAGGAGAACATTTTAATGTTGAGAAAGAAAAACAAAGGCTTGTTTGCAAAAACTGAACATGCCGAGCATTGTCAGTCGCTGTTCATATTTATTTTAAATCAGTTTTTATCAAATGTAACGTTAATTCTAACAAGAATATATATATATATATATATATAAATAAATATATACATACATACTGTATGACCTCCCAGGGCCAGGTGGGACCCCAGGAAAGCTCAGGGCTGCTAGAGAATATTCTGAGCCAGTCGGGCAACAAGCTCTTTAGCCATGGCTTGTTAGTTCCATACGTGCCCTTTTAAGGGCAGCCACTTTGGCCTCTCTTAATGACGCCCTACTCCAGTCTCCTAAAAGGCTTTCCAGAGTGTACATTAGTTCATAAAGCTATTGGTCAAACGCAAAAAACTGCTGGATCCATATCTTGGTCGGTTCGTTCTGTGAGGGTTTAGCAGGAAGGAGGACCCAGGTGCAGTTAAGAAATTAGATGGAAGAGTCTTTACCAAAAGTGAGCTTTAATTCATAAAAAAGCTGATAACCAAGAGAAACACAGACAAACCAGGGAGCACGAGGTAGAATCACAGGAGAATAACAGACAACAAACCGACAGAGAACACTAGGGAAGACAGGACTAAATACACACAAGACTCATGACAAGACACAGCAGGGGAGGGGTATCACAGGGGCCGCAGGTGAACACAATCAGACACAGGAGCGAAAACACAGGAGGAGGATTACTAGGGTTGCAAAGGGGCGGGACATTTCCGGTAAATTTCCGGAAAGTTTCCATGGGAAGTTCAGCTGGAGAATCTTGGAAATATTCGATGCAAAATTAGACAAAAAACATGACATTTCAACAGATCTTTTAATTTTAATTTTTTTTTAAGTAGAACAATGTTAATTATTTTATTGAACAATTATTTGTTTCATTGAAGAACGAAAACAGGAATGTTGAGTTAAATATTACTCATCTGTGCACATGCACATGATGGAGGAATGCACAGTGCCTTGTGTGGTCTCAATTGCCATGCAGTAAGTGTTTGTAGATGTATGTGCATTAATGAATAAGGCAACTCAGGCTGTGTCTCAACGCTGTGTATTCACATTAAGCAGGCAATCATACAACTGAGGTATATTCACGTGAGGCAGATATATATATAGTACAGGCACAATACGTCCACAGGGTGGAGCTGCAACCTAGTCTAAACCACCCTGTAACATCTCCCTTCCTTTTGTTAAGTAACAACACAGGATCAATACTGCCATTAAACTGTTGACCTTCAATCAGAACATTAATCAAATGATTTCAACAACAAATAGTGCACATAGCAGAGACACTTCAATAATAGCCGGATCCGAACACATCAGCAATAAACTCAGAACAATCAATCACATTTGTTTTACAATCTCTCTACTTCCCTTTTTTTTTTTTTTTTTTTCAATCTTTATCTTCCATGTGTGTTGGAGTGCGCACAGTCCAAGTGTGTGTGTGTGTGTGTGTGTGTGTGTGTGTGTGTGTGTGTGTGTGTGTGTGTGTGTGTGTGTGTGTGTGTGTGTGTGTGTATGTGTGCGTGGCCTAGAGGTCAAGTCTGTCAGGAGGTCTAATCAGCCGTCCGCTCCGGGAGATGGCCCGGCCCTGTAACTCACGGCATGGTGTATCCCCAGTCTGCGGGGAAGAGCGCGACGACCCCGAGGGTGATGGCCTTGGAGACTCCTTGGAGACTCCTCGGGGACGCCAACGACCTCTCTGGCGCTCCCCCCACTCGCAGGCTGCTCCGGGGCCGATTCTGGGAGAACTGACGGCTGGAGAAGGGCCGCCTCTGCTGGTCGAAGATCAACCCTGTTGCGCCGATACGTGGTCCCCTCCACACCGACCAGATAGGACCGGAGTCCCAACTGCTGAAGGCACACACCTCTCCTCCATCTGCCTGTCCTGTCTCCTGGGAGTGGCTTCATCCGTATGGGGTGGCCGACGTTCAGCTCCGGCAGATCCTTGGCTGATCTGTCATATGTCAGCTTTGCTGCTTGATGTTTCATTTTCAGCTTGTCAGAAACACCCATGACGACCTGAGGCACCAGTCGCTGGTCGGCCACAGGGAGAAGGGTTCTCAGTCTCCGCGACATAAGCCGCTGTGCTGGGCTGCAATGCATACCCTCAGTGGGCGTATTTCTCCAATGCAATATGGCCCTCCAGGGGTCCTCTTTGGCACGGTCTGCCCTTCTGCACAGGCTCTTTACAATTTTCACTGCTGACTCCGCTTTGCCGTTAGCTTTTGGGTGCCTCGGTGAGGACATGACATGCTCAAAACCCCACTCTCTCGCAAACGCCCGGAACTCTCCACCGGCAAACTGGCCTCCACCATCAGAAATGGCCCTGTCTGGGACACCATAGCGTGCAAACTGTGCCTTGCATCTACGGATCGTGGTGTCCGCTGATAGGTCAGGGAGGAGGTCGATCTCCCAAAAGTCAGAATAATGGTCCACCACGAGTAAGAAGTTCTGTGCTGCGTAGCTGTACAGATCCATGCTTACTAGCTGCCAGGGACGTGTGGGGAGCGGGTGTGACATCATAGTCTCTTTCTGTTGTTCGTGTGCATACTCATTGCACACAGAGCACTTTTGCACATAATCCTTGACTTCCCCTTGCATACCGGGCCAGTAAAGTGTATCACGGGCCTGCCTGTAGCACGCCTCGCCCCCACGTGGTTGTAGTGGATCCGTCTCAGCATTTCCGGGCGCATAGCTTTTGGAATGATGACGCGCTGACTCCTGAAGAGCACGCCATCCTGGGCACTTATCTCATCTCTGATGGCCCAGTAGTCCCTGACGGCTACAGGGGTCTCCTCTTTGTGTCCTGGCCATCCCTCCAGCACGACAGACTTAAGTGTTTGAAGACACACATCCTCCTCAGTGTGTGTCCGAATCTGTTTCAGACGTTGGCTGCTGACATTTAAATAGTCTGCCTGCTGAATGGCCGCCGTGTCACCCTGCTCCTGCTGCATGCTGCAGACCACTTCACGTTGGTACAGTGTGTCTGTTCTCTGTGGCGGGGTGGTGGCTCTGCTGAGCGTGTCACTTATGTACATCTCAGGGCCTGGCTTGTATACCACCGCAAGGCAGTAGTTCTGAAGTGTGAGGAGCATGCTCTGAAGGCGCTTTGGCGCACTGAGGAGGGGCTTGGTGAAGATGGACACCAGCGGGCGGTGGTCGGTCTCTGCAGTCACATCACTCCTCCCATATAGGTAGTAGTGGAAGCGTTGGCAGGCGAATACGATGCTCAGGCACTCCTTTTCAATCTGTGCGTAATTTTGCTCTGTTTGGGTCAATGCCCGGGAGGCGAATGCGACAGGCTGTCCCCCTTGAAGCAAGCAGCAGCCCAGACCCGCCTGACTGGAGTCGCTCTGTACGGTGACTGGCTTGCGGACGTCATAGTACCTTAGGACTGGCACCGCCGTGACCAGTGCCTTGATTTCCTTCATGGCGGCATCATGTTTGGGCAGCCAGTGCCACATCACATCCTTGTCCAGCAGTCTCCTCAGCGGCTCACATACCGCTGACAAGCGTGGCATGAATCTGGACAGATAGTTCACAAATCCGACACACCGCTGGACCCCTTTTGCATCTGTGAGGTTTGGCATGTCCAGAACCGCCCTGACTTTTTCAGGGTCAGCCTTGAGGCCCTCCGCGGACAGTATGTGGCCGTGGAATCGGACCTCCTTCACTCGGAACTGCAGCTTTTTCAGGCCCAGTCTCAGTTTTACTTCCCTGCATCTGTCCATCAGAGCGATGAGGTTTGTGTCATGGTCGCGATTGGCCTCATCCTCTGTGTCCCCACAGCCGACTATAAGGATGTCATCGGCTATGGGCTCAATCCCTGTCAAGCCGGCACCAGGGTGAATATACGTGCCTTTGGCAGCTTATACAACACGTCATCTAAAGTGGGCATAAGGTAGTGGGACCGTTTCAGAGCACGGTTGAGAGCCTTCGGGTCAATGCATAGTCTCAATTTGTCTGGCTTTTTCACTATGACTAGATTGCTAATCCAGTCCGTAGGTTGAGTGACTGTGGTCAAGTGTCCCTCCTCTTCATATCGATCAAGCTGAGCCTTAACAGCTGCCTTGAGGGCCACTGGAACATTCCTGGGAGCACACTGCACCGGTGCCACAGTGCTGTCCAGCTCAAAGTGAATCTCACCGGGCAGAGACTCAACAGGGCTGGTGAACACGTCGTGGTAGGTGCTGACCAGACACTCCTTGGTCAGGTCTCCCTTCCTGCAGTGCTCCACCTTATTCAGCTCCTCAGGAATGGTGAAGCGTATCAGACCAAGTCTCTCACATGTCTCACCCGAAAGCAAGGGCCTCTGGCCAGTATGCACAATCTCAAAGTCCAGTCTGTGCGTCTTACCCCTAATGACGCATTGTGTGCTGTACACCCCTAGTGAGCTCATCCACTCACTGTTGTATAGTTTTAATCTGGTGAGACTCTTCAGAAGAGGCGTTCTAGGCGCCAGTCTCGTCTTGTCCTTGATGCTCATCACATTGCAAGTGGCTCCAGAGTCGAGCTGGCACCTCTGAACCCCACTTTGCAGTGGCAGGTTGACAAACCACTTTTTACCTCGAGTGTTCACAGCCCCCATGCTCTCCGCTGTGTACACGTCTCTCTCATCGCTGTCCTCCAGTTCCCCTGGCAACGGGTCATCCACAGCATTCAACTGGCGTGCCTGCTGGCCTCTTTTCATGCATACTTTTGCAAAATGGTTAGCAGTGCCACACGAGCGGCACGATTTACCAAAAGCAGGGCACAGGCCCCGCCCACGCTTGTGCCGTGTGCCACAGTACTTGCATTCACCAGCGTCTCTCATGCTCTGTGGTTGTGCAGATGTGTTGGTGGACTCGGATGGCCTGCTGCCAGACCTCCGTCCATATCGCTGTCCTTGTGTGGCATTAATGCTGTCCCCAGGTCCAGAGCTGCCCAGTGACATGGTTTTTAACTTGCTGTCCATGACCTCGGCTGCACGGGAAATTTTAATGGCCTCGTCCAATTTAAGGTCATTTTCCCTTAGTAAGGGACGTCTAGCACCCTCGTCAGTTATCCCGAGAACAAGCCTGTCCCTTATGAGTTCATCTTTTATAGCTCCATATTCACAAGAGGCAGCCTTTTCCCTCAGCCTGGTAGCAAACGCATCCAAGAGCTCTCCATCCTCTTGTTTAAGGTTGCCAAAAACGTACCTCTCGCAAAGATTACGTTATTTGCGGGTGTGAAGTATTGCTCCAGTGCCACCAGTATAGCACCCGCATCTTTTTGTTGGTCCGCGGTGAGTCCCAGGTTGTGTTTGTAAACATGTCGGCAGTCGTTCCCCATTAGCCTCCTGAGCGCAGCTGCTTGTACCGGCTTTACTTTCTCGCTGAGCCCGGTCGCAAGCAGATAATCCTCAAATTCTGCTCGAAAGCTCACCCAGTTGCCGTGGATGTCCCCCGCCATCTTTATAGGCTCCGGAGGTGGGATGCTGGATGCCATTGTTCCAACGTGACGCTAATGCTAACAGGCTAACTGAAACTGCTAAACCTCACCAAAACAAATAAACGCACTCTGTCTCAGCGACGGACAGTAGCATGCAATCCACAGCTGGGTCCTATTTGAGCTTCTGACACCATGTTTGTAGATGTATGTGCATTAATGAATAAGGCAACTCAGGCTGTGTCTCAACGCCATGTATTCACATTAAGCAGGCAATCATACAACTGAGGTATATTCACGTGAGGCAGATATATATATATATAGTACAGGCACAATACGTCCACAGGGTGGAGCTGCAACCTAGCCTAAACCACCCTGTAACAGTAAGCAGTGTGCTATGAACAGTGTGGAACAGTGTTGTGTGACAAAAGTAATGGAGTTACAGTAATATATTACTTTTTGCTGTAACGAAGTAATGTAATGCATTACTAATGAAATGTGGGTAATATTTTACCCGTTACAATGCTCAGTAACGCAGTGACAACACATTTTAACCCGAAATTAAATTTGGTTTTTTAAGAATGTACTAACACAGCGAGACATTCCGACACTAGAGACAAATTGTGCGGGTAGATTAATAAACCTGGTGTTTACTCTTCAGGCTTCGCGTCGGGATCTTCGGGGCAGTTGAATGTTATGCACCCTCTATTTAAAAAAGAGAACGGAGCGAAAAATACTAACAACAAATTGTGTCAGGTGCGCGTGACCTGCTCCGCTGCGCGTGCATCATTTCCAAAGTGCTTCCACAGCAGTGACACACATCTGTGGATAATCATTTATACGAAAATGGTTAAAGCAACCATCACTAAACGCCAGCAACACTGCATCTACTGCAGACCGTAGCAACAGGTCAGATGGGGACATCACGTTACCCTCCGCTGTGGACACTAGCTTACTCCCGCCTGACTCGCCGCCCTCGCCCCCGGAGCAGCAGTCTTCGTCGCCCGAAACTACGCCGCCCCTCTGCGGCCCGCAGGTGCGAGCCAGGATACCACGGCAAATCAGAGCCTGCCCAGGTATATCTAAACAAGTACCCGTCTGTACAGTGGGGTTAGACGGTCATTTTGCAGCTCGTGGTATACAAATAGACAAGGGCTAGAATATGTGAAAATAGTGCCATATTCTGCCATGCCTGTAAAAATGTTGGGTCAAACATAATGCACACAATAGCACAGATGCCTTCACCACGAATGGCTACAAAAAGATCTCATATCCCAAGCTTATCAACGAGCTGATGTTGCAGCTGAAATGTTCTCCAGGTCACAAAGTCAACCTCACATGATGATGATGTGATCCAGTTTTCCAGTGATCCAGGTGATGATTAGTACATGGTTTTAATAATACTTTTGCTTTTCAATGTTTGCCATTTCAAACCATGGTTTAAATAATATTTGCCTTGATTTACAATATGTTCTAATAATAATAATTAATAATTCCTTACATTTATTATAGCGCTTTTTCCAGTGCTCAAAGCGCTTTACAAATACAATATGTTCTCATTTGTTTTATCAGTACAGTTTTGCAGAGATGTTCACAAGTCTTTTTTTGCAAGTCCAAGTCAAGTCTCAAGTCTTTGGTCACGAGTCCAAGTCTCAAGTCTTTGTGGGGTGAGACCTGATCAAGTCTCAAGTCTTTGGTCACGAGTCCAAGTCAAGTCTCAAGTCTCTAAAAAATAAAAGTCTCATGTCTCTTCTGGTTGTAATAAGCCTTCTATTGTCTGCTGCTATCCAGTCTGTTAAGAATACTGCACAACTATATCTAAGAAATTCAAAGCATTTACTGTATTATTATCACTCCTTTATCTATTAGCATACAGTATCAGTAGCAGTATACTAAACACACTACAGAGCCCATTCCTGTTAGTGTTTACTTCCTGTCTGCCTTCTTCTGGTGATTTATCTGACGTCCAGCGCTTTGTCTTTTAACCTCTTTTCCTTTCTCTTTCTTGATCCTCCTTAGCAACCTTCATTATAGTCCTTGACAGTGGTCTGTGCTACTGTATTAACAACGTGTCATATGTTAAGAATTTACAATCAGAATGGAGTATTCAACTAAGCCGTGTAATACAAGTTGTTAGTAGCCTTAAGGGCCTACACAGTTGTTATGCTAAACCACATCGCCCTTCACTGGAGGTATAATGAGCTGCACTAAACTACATGTTAGCATTTCAAATACCTAGCCATTCTTTTGCGGTTATTTTGGTGAAAGTAACTAAAAAGTAGTGTAACTCATTACATTTCAGAGACAGTAATATTGTAATGTAACTTATTACTTTCAAAAGACAGTAATAAGTAATATATTACATTTTGGAAGTAACTTGCCCAACACTGGCTATGAATGCCATAAATTCGCATGGAAAGTTTCCATCTTTAAACATTCCTGGAATTGTGCAACCCTAAGGATTACTAATGTAATTTTCAGGAAGGAACCCATTTATTTTGAAAATACACAAATCTAAAAAAATTCACTACGCATAGTCTGCTGTTAATAAGCTGAAATCATCAGGCCACATACTGTACGCAGCTCCTCAGCTAAACCCTCCACAGCGGACTCTACTAATGGTAACAGTAGTTGAAAGTGCTACTAAATTCCCTCTGCTGTTGATAGTGAAGTAATTACGCTATAACCATGGCAACCAGCGTCTGTGCGATGCAGGGCTGTGTGAGCCATGTTGCCGTAGTGATGGGAGGCCTCTGTCCTTTCTCTTCTCTTTCTCTTGTTGTGTGGGAAGAAGCAGCAGAGAGCAGTTGGTCAAAAATACTTTCAATATAGCGTTTCCCACTAATGATGATGAAATGTAGGAATACATGTCCTGCATGTTGTGTGTGTGCTTGTGTGTGTCCGTTTACCAATATGTGGTTGAGTGAATGTTCTGTGGTGTCAGATTTCATTTCCAGAGCGTGCAGCATCTTGAAGCAGGCAGGTATTCCCAGCAGCTCCGGCTCTGACGTCATGTGATCAGTGAGCCCTGCAGCCTCTCTTTTGTCTCCTTGCCAATTTATAAGATTATGGTGTCTTTTTTGTGAGGACAACAACATGATTTCAAGCAAATCCTTAGTTGTGCCCTGCGTATCCTGTTTGGAGTGTACACAAACATGACATTTGTTAGCTTTCCAAAAAAGGTCCCAAAACATCATTACACTAGACTAGAGCACTTAGTTGGCATACAGGGAACTGCTTTAGGCTGGTTTAGGTCCTATCTATCTGAACGCTCTCAGTTTGTACGTGTTAACGATGAATCTTCCACGCAAACCAAAGTTAGCCATGGAGTGCCACAGGGCTCAGTGCTCGGACCTATTTTGTTCACATTATATATGCTTCCGTTAGGCAATATTATAAGGAATCATTCTGTAAACTTTCATTGTTATGCGGATTATACTCAACTATATTTATCAATCAAGCCTGATGAAATTAATCATCTAAATAAAATTCAAGACTGCCTTAAGGACTTAAAAACGTGGATGACCTTAAACTTTTTGATGTTAAACACGACCAAAACTGAAGTTATTGTACTTGGCCCGAAGAATCTACGAAACAAATTATCTAAAGACATACTAACTATGGATGGCATTAATTTGGCCTCCAGTGAGACTGTAAGGAATCTTGGTGTTATATTGATCAGGATTTATCCTTTAACGCCCACATAAAATCAATTTCAAGGACCGCCTACTTCCATCTACGTAACATTGCAAAAATCAGGCATATCTTGCCTCAAAACGATGCAGAGAAACTAGTCCATGCATTTGTTACTTCTAGGCTGGATTATTGTAACTCTTTATTATCAGGGAGTACTAAGAAGTCAATCAAGTCGCTTCAGCTGATTCAAAATGCTGCGGCTCGTGTACTAACCAGAGTTAGGAAAAGGGACCACATTACTCCTGTTCTGGCTGCCTTACACTGGCTCCCTATAGAACACAGGATAGAATTTAAAATTCTTCTTCTCGCCTACAAAGCCCTTAATGGGCAGGCGCCATCTTACCTTAAAGAACTCATTATACCCTACTGTCCTACTAGGGCATTGCGTTCCAAGAATGCAGGGTTGTTGGTTGTTCCTAGAATCTCTAAAAGTACAATGGGAGCCAGAGCCTTTTCTTATCAAGCTCCACATTTGTGGAATCAGCTTCCAGTTTGTGTTCAGGCGGCAGACACCCTATCCGTTTTTAAGAGTGCGCTTAAGACCTTCCTTTTTGATAAAGCTTATAGTTAGGGCTGATTAGATTCAGCCCTAGTTTGCTGATATAGGCTTAGTTTGTCGGGGGACATCTTACTTCTTCCTTCTCTCTGTCTATACCCGTGTACACTCATGTTCCGATTAACCCAGCTTCCCCACATGTCTTTCTTTTTGGTGTCTATATACGCTGGGATCCGGAGTCATGGATGATCCTGCGGTCCTGTGTCCTGGATCGCGAGCGCTGGATCTTGAGTCGTGGCTGTGGTCCTGGATCATAGGTCCTGGATGGATATCCTCGTGGATTCATCTTCCTATTATACACACATGCATTTCCAAACATTTGGACTACCTATGTTGCAAATGTATTATCTTTTCAATTTACACACGGCATCTATTGCACGTCTGTCCGTCCTGGGAGAGGGATCCCTCCTCTGTTGCTCTCCCTGAGGTTTCTCCCATTTTTCCCTTTAAACTGGGTTTTCTTTGGAAGTTTTTCCTTGTACGATGTCAGGGTCTAAGGACAGAGGGTGTCGTATTGTCATACTGATATTCTGTACACACTGTGAAGACCACTGAGACAAATGTAACATTTGTGATATTGGGCTATATAAATAAACATTGATTGATTGATTGATACACTCCATTTAGCTTATCCAAAGCGACTTTCACACACTTCAGTACCACACTGAAAAACTGAAACCTTGACTTTAATTAAATGTATTATGTCAACTAATTTCACATAGGTTAGTTGAGGGGAAGGTTTTAAGTTGAACCTAATATTATTAATAATAATAAAAAATATTATTGCTTTCAACAAACCTAATACAGTTATGTGAAATGTGAAATGTGTCGACATAATACATGTCGACACATTTTTCGGTGCAATGCTTATGGGAGCAATTGTGGGTTACATATCTTGGCCAAGGTCGTTTCAACATGTTGACTGCAGGTCAAACCAATGACCCTCAGATTGGTAGAAACCCATTTACCCCTGAGCCACATCCAACATTATACAAACTGCTTTAAATCTGTTTGGGAAATGTCCTCACTGACACCCTGCTTATTTTCTCAATTCTGTCGAACCCATCAGGCACAGTGCACAAAGATTAATCTGTCAAATCTGCTCCCATCTGAGAGCTGGATGTCCTCTGAGTGTTTCCTGAGTGACTCTGGGTGTGATAATAACACAGGCTCTGATGTGAGTACATGTTTTTAAACAGGCTTTCAGACACGAGGTGTAAACCCCCAGCATAGATTTAAAAACAGGATTATGCAGATGCTAGAGCACATGCTGTGAAGGAGGGAGGAGCCAACATCAAGTTCACAATATTTGGCATTTTCCATTTGGTATATACTGTATTGTCTTATTGATATTTTACTGACTTTCAACACAATTATATTCTGTGTTTCAACGGGGGTCCGAAAACCAGTCAGTATCTGGTGTGTGGTATGAGCAGGCGTAGGTTATGGACGACGAACACAGGCCACTCGATTCACAACATTACCCTAACCCTAACCCTAACCCTAATCCTACCCCTCACACCAGATACTGCCTGGTTTTCGGACCCCCCCAGACCCCCCCAATAAAGCAAAACTGCACGTTTCAGAGTGGCCTTTTATTGTGGCCAGCCTAAGGCACACCTGTGCAATAATCATGCTGTCAAATCAGCATCTTGATATGCCACACCTGTGAGGTGGGATGGATTATCTCGGCAAAGGAGAAGTGCTCACTATCACAGATTTGTTCAGATTTGTGAACAATATTTGAGAGAAATGGTTATTTTGTGTCTATAGAAAATGTTTTAGATCTTTGAGTTCATCTCATGAAAAATGGGAGCAAAAACAAAAGTGTTGCATTTATATTTTTGTTCAGTGTATTTTTGTATTTCCTGCAGTTTACACTTTGTGTCTGATTTCACTTTGAATACTGTATGTGGAATGATATAGTGTAAAGCGTGTCTCTTCTAAAACTCATTGTATTGCTTAATGTTTATTCTCTTTGAATTATATGAATACAATTCTAAATTGCCGTGGATATTAGATTAGAAGCATTTATTGGAATTATACAAGTACAACAAAAATGTTTGCTGCACTTTCATTGCTGTATGTTTAGCTTGATGTTTGTTTATCCCCCTACTTTTTCAATAGATACAAAATCACTAGGACTGTTTTCCATCGAAAGTATTACAACCATTTACATTTAAGTTACATTATTGTTACGATCGACGTTACTTCAGCAGCTGTATTTCCTGTAAATCTATTTGAGTGTTCCTCCCATCTTCTTCTGTTTGAAATGCCCCCGTGTTGTTGTGTGAGTGGGCAGGACGATGATGTTGTTGCTCTGATTTCTATGTATTTGCACACGCTTGAACAGCAGTATGGTTTTCTGACATGTTCTGCTTTGTTGTTTCAAAATGAAGAAAGAAATGCAGGCTTTCCAGGAGAATACGAGCTTGATTTCATGATCTAAACATTCAGTCAAGAATCATAGCTTCTCTCGTGGATACGTCATCCCTGTCTGAATCATCAAGTAGACGGAAGCAGGAACAGGATTTATTGGACGAGGTAAACATTGTGCTACCTTGCTCCAGAAACATCTCCTTCCCCCAAACCTGCTCCTCCTCCTGTTCTCATGAATGGGGAATGAATGCATGCATGCAGGGAGGGAGGGAGGGAGGGAGGGAGGGAGGGAGGCGGCAGGGACAAAGAGAGAATGCAGAGGGAGGAGGGGGGTGATATCGTCAGAGGCTGTGCGCAGGCTCTGTGAGCTGCTGGCTGCCTATTGATTGGAAAACAACGGGCTGTGGGAGGACAGATAAGGGAGGCTGTGGGCTAACGGTGAGGGAAGGGATACAGACCGAAGCAGCGACCATCTTTACCTCCCTGATTTTCTCTCTCTCCCCTGGAATGAGTGTAGCTGCTGCTGCTCGGGAGGTGTAGGCTCTGATTCCCCTGCTCTGAAGATCCAGGCTGCAGCATCCAGACCGACAGCAGCCTCTCCTGCAGGTAACCTGTCTCCATGCTCCCATCCTGCTGTTCCCCGCACAGTCCTGACCCCTCTCAGGTCTCCGCTGTACACCATCCTTCCTCCATCCTTCCCTGGTAACCATGGTTTCCTCCATCTCTCCTTCTTCTCTCCTCGCTGCTCTTCTTTCCCTCCCCCACTTTCCTCTTTTTTCGTCCTCTGATGAGCTGATGACATGCACTTGCTTGATTTCCATTTCTACCACGGCAGCATGAATATTGTTCTGAAGTGGAATCCATTTTGGTTTTATTTATTTTTGGGTGAAATCAGATTGTACACTCATCTTCAAAACAAATGTGATTATATAAGTGCCTGGAGTCATATTTAGTTTTGCCATGGGTCATTTGAGACGTGAGTGATATTTTCATTTCATATTCCTGATACACAGCAGGCTCACAGTAATGTACTTTAATAGCATATGGAAAAAGAAGATTCTGAATTAAATAAACCTCCATGTTAAAAAAGAAGCACATGGAAAGCTTGATGTCTTGAATGAATCTGCAGTGGAAGAGGTGTTCCATTGGTTTGCTCATGTTGTGCCCCCCCCCCCCCCCCCCCCCCCCCCCCCCCCCCCCCACAGTAACATGTGACTTGGCTCTCTTGCATTACATGACCTCTGATGAGCTCACATGCGTGCTGGTGAACCCCTGAGACACACCTGAGACCCCCGCTCACTGTGAAGGTCACTTAGAAAAGGCTGACACTACGCAGAAATGTAATACCTGCACATTTCAAACACGTCCACCATCCGTATCGTGTCAGCTTCCATGGGATCAGATTATATTCAACTTTATTGTCATTGTTGAGTATAAGACAATGAAATACAGTTAGTATCTAACCAGAAGTCCAAAACAGTAGTAAAGTGCACAGTTATTCATGATACAATATAAATATATAATGTATAACTGAAAGTATTTACATTATGAACAGTCTAAAGGAATATAACAGCAGTACAGAAAAAGAAAACACTGTATTCATGTATAAATGAGACAGAATAACACACACTGTGAAAACGGAAACGTTGACTTTAATTGAATGTATTATGTCCCACATGTTCCACATAACTGTATTAGGTTAGTTGAAAGCCATAATATTAAGTTTAAATACAAAATATAATGTTCAAATTAATATTATTGCTTTGAACTACTAACCTAATACAGTTATGTGACATTTGTTGATGAAATACATTTAATTAAAGTCAACGGTTCAGTTTTTTTACTGCAATATACTGTAGAATAAGTATGAGTACTGAACATATAGTTGTTTGGACAGTATGTGAGTGAGTGAGTGAGTGAGTGAGTGAGTGAGTGAGTGAGTGAGTGAGTGAGTGAGTGAGTGAGTGAGTGAGTGTTTCTCAATCTTGAGTAAAGCTGCTCCAGAGCCACTATTTCAAGCATACTACGTCATCGAGTGCCGCCGAAGTACTGTTCCAATGTCTAGCATACTTGGAATTCTACCGAGGCATTCATTTCGAGGCTGCACATGTGTAGACTCCGCGGTCTTAAAATCCCCACAATGCAATTTCCCCAAATCTGTGGCGGAAAATTTAAGGCGGGGCCTCTCATATGACGCACACTTGCTCGCCTGTTCCATTCTTCATTTTCCGAATGCCAGGAAGTATTCTTGCCTCGCTTCTGAAGCAAGTGACTCAGAAGACATGTATTGTATGAATTGTAAAACAACTGATGACACTCGACGAGCATGACATGTTTCATGGACTGAAGGTCCGGAAACCTCCTCTCCTCGATTGGCAGAGCGTCAACTTCAGCAGTTGCAGCTGCCTGTTGATATTCCCGATGTAGTTGGGAGATGGTTGTGCCTGGGTGAAGGAACTTCTTGTCTGTCGTTGTGCTTCTGCAGGAGTGCGAATCAACAGTGGTTTCCAGATTTGCATTTTTGCCACTCTGAGGTGGAGATGTAGTTGGCGGGTCTGCCACTTGTTCGTCATGGTCGATGGTGTCTTTGTTCAGCCAGTGTAATGGTTCTTTCAGGGATGCTAAGTGTAGAAGAAAAAAAGCTTTGCACACTTTAAGATTCTTTCCATCCTGAAGTTTCAGTTATAGGAAAATGATGAACAGCACCTGGATCCCTCACCAACTTTCTTTCTTTCGCTTCATGGCAACCTTTGTGACCAAAGTGGTGACGTATAACCCATGTTCTTCCCAGTTGTCCATTGACCACACTTTCTGAAATATCCAGGATCCTTGGAATTCTACCGAGGCCGGCGTAATTCGTTGCAGGAAATGTCAAGGCTGCACATGTGTATCCTCCGCGGTCTTAAAATCCCCACAATGCTTTGCGCACGGACCAATTTCCAAAATCTTTGGCGGAAGATTTAAGTCGGGGCCTCTCATATGACGCACACCTGCACACTTGCTAGCCCGTTCTGTAATTGTAACCATTACTTTTGAAAGATTCGTTTTTAGATGAGTCTTTATTGTCCCAGAGGGAAATGTGTGCATGCTTCATGGAGCTACAGTATCTACGGTAACTAGTACCTACAGTAGCTACAGTAGCTACAGTAACTATAAATTGTTAAATTAAAAGATTAAATAACTATACAACATTTATAGCCTAGCCTATAGTATAGTAAATATCACTTACCAACAGGGGACAAGCCCTGACCCATGGAAATAACTTAATGTATCTGTTTCTTCTTGAAGCAGCCATTTTGTAAAGCTTGTCAAATTGCCTAAGTCACAAGACAATGTGACTTAAGCCATTATCTTTTTTAAATATATTGCCTAATCACACTCTTGACATAGGCCATTATACTATCAGGGTAGGAACAGCACTATCCTTTCAATAAGGATGTAGGCAATTTTACCAGAGGTGGTCAGCATCAAGAAGAGATGATTTAGGCAAAAAAAACATTTTCTCCAAAATATGACTTACTGTAGGCCAAAGAAGGAGACGATTAGTGATTAGATATTCACTGCTTCAGAGCCAGCTGATAATGTTCCTTATTTGAGTAGACCAAATAACCTTAATTGGATCTATTGATGGACGCGTGGCATGCTGTCAGTCACTGTCACACAGAAGGAGTGATTCATTTCTCTGCTCCAAGGATTTATATTAGATGAAGTTGTTTTCTCAGCAGAGAAATTAGAAGCAAATGTTGAGCCAAAAGCAGAGTGGATGCATTTTAAAAAGAGGAGGCAGGGAAGCTTCTGGCTGAGGATGGAGCAGCACTTTGCTGATGGTGTGATGAGGAAGAAGAGGCTGCACAAGCTGCTTTTAAATGGGCTCCTCTGCACTCACCCACTTAGGCCAGGCCACGGTCCAGCGGAGAACAGGGGATGAAATATAAGCCTCACTCAGTCATTACACTGCAGACGGTCAGACAACATGACAGAGGTTCACCTCCTCTAAAAACTTCTGACTGCAGCAGGAAGTGCTCCACCACTGCTGCTTCTGTTGCAGGTTCACATCCATTCATTACGGCTGTTTCAGAAAGTAATGCCTGCCAAGTGATTCATCACATTATCTCCTCCATAGAATATGGAGAAATCTCTAATCATATCAAGTGAAATGACCTCAATATGAACTCTATGGATGCTGAACTGAGACCTTCATTTAGGCATGGCAACGTTTGGAAACAATTAATGTTCTTTTGGAATTCCCATGTGATAATTATGTCCCAGTAAAAGGTTGAAGTTGTACAATTTGGAAAGGCAAACAGCATTTGGTATGAAAGCAGAGGAATAGAATATACTCTGTGGCCATTTTATAGAGATGGTGATGTTTCGAGGAGAACATTGTCCACTTATTTGAATATTAAAAGGTCTTTAGTACATTTTTGACCTAATGCAGTGTCAAGTGTTACAGTTCTATATTCCTTCATTATATTTTTCAACCAACAATTCCATATTCCATAGGACAACATGCAGCAAAGACCTTTTATGTAAATAGAGAGGAAAAAGGCCTCCCAACAGTCCGTTATTGAACACACTGTGTTTCAATAACCACCAGTTAGTCAGTAAGTGCCAATGTTTATTCACAGAAGAAACTTAAACGTTGACTTTAATTAAATGTATTTTGTCAAAAGATTTCACACTACTGTGTTAGGTTAGTTGAAAGCAATATTATTAAAAGTAACCTATTTAAACTTCCTATTATTGCTTTCAACTAACCTAATACTTATGTGAAATCTTTTGAAATAATACTTTTAATTAGATTCAATGTTTCAGCTTTTTCAGTGGATTTTGCTGCCTTATTTGACAGGAAAAGTTAACACAAAACATATTTTCATATCAAACTACTTTATAACCTTCTTCCAAATATATTTTGTACCTTTTTTCAAAGTACCTTTCCTAAAGTCCCAAAAGAGCTGATTTGTCACTATTATCATTATCTGACTCAATTTATGATACAATTAAGTGAAAGATAAATGTTCATTAAAGTATGTAATTATCAGATCCATTAAAGAAAACCTGCATTAACAATAGCCTTACTGTAATGCATCATATCCTATGACAGTTCCTAGTTTCATGGCCCAGATTCTGGTGAACCTCATCAGTTGAATCCCAGAAGGTGCTCTTCATTAACCGAGGTTTACCAGTGAGCCAACTGGTTCTGGTCCCTGGGGGCCCCGGTCCCCTTCTGGCAGATGTACCTCCATCTCCTCTTTGTCTCGACAACATGGTGCCACTCCACATGAGGTGAGGCAGGCATGATTTAGGAGAGGCCAGATAAATCCTTCTGGGAAACAGACATATGTGTCTGATTTGGTCTTTTGTTTCCAACACAATGCTGCAGCAGTGGTCCTGCCTGTCAGAGAAACACTGATAAAACCTAAAGGGGACAAATCATGAAAACCCATGAGAAAATATATATGGAGTACCTAACCCGCAGACTGTGAACATGAAAACACAGCCCAGTCTGTTTGTGTGCTGCCTGGGAAATATCCAGCTATTTAGATGTGGCTCCCTTGCTGTGTTATTTTTGACAGAGATACAGATGAATTCAGACAGATAGTATAATTATGTTTTTAGGCTTGTATCTAAAGACTAGCCTACTTTTTCCATCATCACGACCTGCCTGGGAATATAGGGCACACAGACTCCGTGACCTCTTTAAATCTTTACTTAAAACCAATTTTACACACTTATACAAATATGTTTCATCTTGTTTTATCATTACCTTTTTTTGTGCTTATTGTACTTTTTCATATTTGATCTTTCATCATTTGTTCTTATCTTCACTAAGTCTTTGCATCCCTTGTCATTGTGTACTTGAATGGTATGCCTCACTGTTATTATCCCTTATATCCTGATGTTGCCTTTCCTGTAGAAAGCATGGAGGCCCCTCTCGTGTGCTTGGACGAGGAGTTCGAGGACCTCCGGCCCTGTCACATGGATGAGCTGGACCACCCGGCGCTCCAACAGTCCTCCTACTCCTCCACCTCCACCATACCACTGAGCTCCATCACCAGAGAGGACTTTTCTGAGCTGGAGAACTTCTCCGAGATGATGAGCTTCAAGTCCATGGAGGACCTGGTCAACGAATTTGATGAGAAGCTCAACGTGTGCTTTCACAACTACAACACCAAGACCGAGTGCCTGGCGCCCATACGCAACCAGACACACAGCCAGGAGGATGAGGAGCAGCTGCAGGACGAAGAGTGAGTCCACACAGTTCATATGGTTTATCAAAAAGTGCAAGAATATAAATCTTCTCTTTCCTAAAGTGGCACAAGAAGTGGTCCAAGTACTCATAACTTTTACTTCAGTAAAAGCAGTAATACTTGTAGAGATACTCTGCTACAAGTCCTGCATATTTTATTTTTTAACAGCACTACATGTATTTGGTTTTGTTCACCATTGAACCTCACTTATACACTGAACAAAAATATAAACGCAACACTTTTGTTTTTGCTCCCATTTTTCATGAGATGAACTCAAAGATCTAAAACATTTTCTATTTACACAAAATAACCATTTCTCTCAAATATTGTTCACAAATCTGAACAAATCTGTGATAGTGAGCACTTCTCCTTTGCCGAGATAATCCATCCCACCTCACAGGTGTGGCATATCAAGATGCTGATTAGACAGCATGATTATTGCACAGGTGTGCTTTAGGCTGGCCACAATAAAAGGCCACTCTGAAACGTGAAGTTTTGCTTTATTGGGGGGGTCTGGGGGGGTCCGAAAACCAGGCAGTATCTAGTGTGAGGGGTAGGGGTAGGGGTAGGGTAATGTTGTGAATCGAGTGGCCTGTGTTCGTTGTCCATTACATATGCCTGCCCATACCATAACCCCACCACCACCATGGGCCACTCGATTCACAACAGTACCCTAACCCTAACCCTCTTGATATGCCACACCTGTGAGGTGGGATGGATTATCTCGGCAAAGGAGAAGTGCTCACTATCACAGATTTTTTCAGATTTGTGAACAATATTTGAGAGAAATGGTTATTTTGTGTATATAATTTTTTTTTTAGATCTTTGAGTTCATCTCGTGAAAAATGGGAGCAAAAACAAAAGTGTTGCATTTATACTTTTGTTCAGTGTAGTTCATCAACAATAAGTATCTTTGGCTTACAAATGGAAATCACATTTGAGATTACATACAGCACCCAATAGTAGGGGAGAGTGGGGTAAGATGAGCCAATGTTTACTTATGTTATCCTACGCAAGGAAAAATTAGATAGACGTAAAATGACAACAACAACCTTTACTTCCGGAAGTGTTCTGTCAATCAAAATGAATATAATGCATCCATCACAAAGGGCCATGAAAATATGACTTCTCAAAAAAGGTCTGTCTGCTTAACTTGCCCAATCTAAGGGGTAAATTGATCCGAGTCAAGGGGTAAATTGAGCCATCTGGGGGTACACTGACCAATGGACTTTTTCAAGTTTAAACCTGAGCAGAGGTTAAAAATATATTTCCCTTTCTCTGCCACTACCTGCTTCGGTGTCTGCACTGTAGGGACACCTGTTTCCTCATCAATATAAATCACGTTTGGAGGGAATTAATGCCTGTAAAACAAACATGAAAGAACCAGATCAGAACCCCCCAAATAGATATCCTTGTTAACGTAGCTGGTAGGTAAACACATGTACCAGTCTGTTGTGAATGTACTGTACAGATTGTTATAGTCTAGTCATTGATAGTTATTCATGTTATCAAATGTGGTTAGTCTCTTATCTGTCTATCACTTTTATTATAGGCTGAAGCCCTTCCTAAATATGTTACTTCAGGCGTACGGCAGGAAAGATGCTGGCGTTCCTTAAAATGATTGAACCGATCTAGACCTAAAATAATATTATTCCTTCTATCAAGATTCTGTATTTAGCTCCACAAGACCAGTCACCCTTAGCTGACCTTCTGGATCATGTGACCTCTCACACCTACCTGC
Organism: Pseudochaenichthys georgianus; assembly: GCF_902827115.2. NCBI lineage: Eukaryota > Metazoa > Chordata > Actinopteri > Perciformes > Channichthyidae > Pseudochaenichthys > Pseudochaenichthys georgianus. The sequence goes on from NC_047516.1 coordinate 37,009,344, forward strand.
TGAACCCTTCTCTCTCCGGCTGTTTGGGACAGGAATGTTGTTCTTTCTACAATGTTTGAAAGAAAAAAAACAAATCAGTTGTGTAAAACTACTACTTATACTACTGAGACTTAACTTAAAGGTTACATATCATGCAAAATGCACTTTTTGATGTCTTGTATACATAATTGTGTTTCCCCGGTGTGTCAGGGAACTCACAAAGTGTCAGAAAATAAAACCCTCTCTCTTTTCCTCCGTGCGCAAATCTTTAAAAACGGAGCTGATCCAGATTTGCCATCAAATATGACGGCTATCAGAAACAATGCCCGATGTGTTTTGGACATAATATGGTCTGTGTTTACATTAGCAAGCATCGCTAACACTCAGAGCTAACCTGTACTGGAGAGAGTATGTGAAAAGAAGCAGGAAATAAAAGGTACTCACCTTGTAGTAAACCCAAGAGAGAGAAAGCATATGAGCTCCATACTGTTTCAGAAATAATCCTTGATGTGGTTTGGAACATGATATGGCGTTTAATCACTGCAGCATTTAGACAGTATCTGCTGGGTCCCGCATAAGCTCCATCCCCTCTTTTTTCATTTCAATTATTTTTTTTTTTTAAGTTTTATACCCCGAATCAGCACTTTAGTAAGGGGGGCTGAAACGGGGGGATTTGAGGCATGGCTAGAGTGGGTGATCTTTTTGGTATTTTGAGCAAAACACTTCATAGACATCTGAGACCTATGCTATTGCCCAAAAATAACATTGACAGGTGACCTTTAACTACAATGCCTCTTGGGGGCAGGAACATCTTAATGTGATAGAAAACGACCTCCTCCTCTCCTCTGACTCCGGCAACCTGAACATCCTCATCCTCCTCGACCTCACTGCAGCGTTCAACACCATCAACCACGCCATCCTGCTGTCCCTCCTCGAATCATCACTCAACATCACTGACACTGCACTCTCCTGGCTGAAATCCTACCTCACCGACAGACATCAGTTTATCAACATCAACAACTGCACCTCCTCCACTGCTCCTCTGTCCCAAGGCGTCCCCCAGGGTTCGGTGCTTGGCCCCCTCCTCTTCATCCTCTACATGTTCCCCCTTGGCAAAATCATTCGTCGCCACAACCTTCAATTTCACTGCTACGCCGATGACATCCAACTTTATATCTCAACAAAAACCATCACCCCCACAGCACACTCCACTCTCACCAACTGTCTCTCAGAAATAAAAGCATGGATGCAAACAAACTATCTCCAACTGAACAGTGCCAAATCAGACATCATCGGCCCCCCATCCCGTATCAAAGCCATCCAGAATTTCACCATTGACAGCCACACTCTATCACCCCCCCTCACATCCGCAACCTCGGAGTCATCTTCGACAGTCAGCTCAAATTCAACCACCACATCAATCACATCACCAGGACCGCCTTTTTCCACCTCAAAAACATTGCCCGTCTCTGCCCATCACTCTCCTCCTCTGCTGCTGAAACCCTGATTCATGCATTCATCACATCACAACTCGACTACTGCAATAGCATCCTCTACGGCAGGGGTGCCCAACCTTTTTTGAACCAAGAGCTACTTTTAAAGTTGCCAGTCTGCCGAGATCTACCAGTCCAAATAGAGAGGGGGGGGGCTGGGGTGCTAGCGAACTGTCAACTGGGGGGAGCCTTGCTGCGGGAAACGGTGGACCTCTGTCGGTGCAACTTCAATGATGCCTTTTAAAAACGGCGAATCGAGCAGGCCCTTGACGACCGGCTGTTCTGTGATTCTACAGATGGAGGGTGGACAATACATACCGGAAGTAAAAAAAGACGTGCAACGGGACGGTGTTCCCATGGGAAACAAAACTTAAAATATTAAATGAAACAATCTCATCTCTTAAAATTCACAACTTATTATGAATTAAACATTCACAAACTTATAATTATGTATTCACATGTTTAACTCTGTTACATGCAACGAACAGAAGAGCGTAGGGCAGAATTAGGAGGGAATTCCGTCTCGTAGCGTGTGTGCACCGTTTTGAAATGCCGCTTTAAATGACCCTTCTTCGGTAAAGCCACGCTCGCATTTCAGATGAGACAGATGGACTTTGAATTGGAATAAACAAAAAAATATTCATCCTCCCACTCGGAGTGAAAATTATATATTTTGGGCTTTTTTGCTTCTGCCATAATTGTGGTCTTCTGTGTGTGCGGACTGTCACTCGTGTTGGTTGACACGGACAACGTCAGCTAACTAGTGCCATGCCCACCAGCCACGCCCCGACACATGGGGTCACGCCAATCACAAAGCTTTGATGCGTTCATGTGCATTATTCTTGGACAGGAAGATTATGTTATAGGACATTAACGATAAAACAGAATATTGTTGTTCTATTTTTAGACACATCTCGCAATCGACTGGGAATCTCCCCGCGATCGACCAGCCGATCGACTGGTTGGGCACCCCTACTCTACGGCATACCATCCAACCTCCTCAATAAACTCCAACATATCCAGAACTCAGAACACTGCCTGCCTCCTCACCCACACCCGCTCCCGAGACCACATCACCCCGTCCTCCAGAACCTCCACTGGCTCCCCTGTCCGTCCGTCAAATAATCGACTTCAAAGTCCTCCTGATTACTCACAAAGCCCTCAACAATCAGCCCCCCCCCCCCCCCCCCCCCCCTACCTCACAGACCTGCTGCACCACCACACCCCTTCCCGCTGCCGCCGCTCATCAGAAGCCAACCTCCTATCCATCCCCACCCGCATCAAGCACCGGACCTGGGGGGACAGAGCCTTCTCCGTCGCTGCCCCCTCCCTCTGGAACTCACTCCCCCAACCCATCAGAGACTGCACCGACCTCACCACCTTCAAAAAACTCACAAAAACTCGCCTCTTCAATCTGGCTTTTAATGTGTGATTGTTTTTGTATTGCTTGATTTTCATTTGACTTTAACTATATATATATATATATATATGTATTTCTTGTTCTTTTCTTTTCTTTTCACTATATCTGTAAAGCGTCTTTGAGCACCTGTAAAAGCGCTAACAAAATAAATCTATTATTATTATTCCATCCATCCATCCATCCATCTTCTCCCGCTTATCCGTGGTCGGGTCGCGGGGGTAGCAGTTCCAGCAGAGAGCCCCAAACTTTCTTTTCCCTGGCGACATCAACCAGCTCTGACTGGGGGATCCCAAGGCGCTCCCAGGCCAGCGAAGAGATATAATCCCTCCACCTGGTCCTAGGTCTACCCCTTGGTCTCTTCCCAGCTGGACGTGCCTGGAACACCTCCCTAGGGAGGCGCCCAGGTGGCATCCTAACTAGGTGCCCGAACCACCTCAACTGGCTTCTTTCGACGCGAAGGAGGAGCGGCTCAACTCCGAGTCCCTCCCTGATGACCGAACTTCTCACCTTATCTCTAAGGGAGACACCAGCCACCCGGCGGAGGAAACCCATCTCGGCCGCTTGTATCCGCGATCTCGTTCTTTCGGTCATGACCCATCCTTCATGACCATAGGTGAGGGTAGGAACGAAAATGGCCCGGTAGACAGAGAGCTTTGCCTTCCGGCTCAGCTCCCTTTTCGTCACAACGGTGCGGTAAAGCGACTGCAATACCGCTCCCGCTGCTCCGATTCTCCGGCCCATCTCACGCTCCATTGATCCCTCACTCGAGAACAAGACCCCGAGATACTTGAACTCCTTCACTTGGGGTAAGGACTCATTCCCTACTTGGAGTGGACAGTCCATCGGTTTCCTGCTGAGAACCATGGCCTCAGATTTGGAGGTGCTGATCCTCATCCCAGCCGCTTCACACTCGGTTGCGAACCGATCCAGTGAGTGCTGAAGGTCGCAGACCGATGAAGCCATCAGAACCACATCATCTGCAAAAAGCAGTGGTGCAATCCTTAGTCCACCGAACTGCAGACCCCCCCCCCCCACGACTACGCCTCGAAATCCGATCCATGTATATTACAAACAGGATTGGTGACAAAGCGCAGCCCTGGCGGAGGCCAACCCTCACCGGAAATGGGTCCGACTTACTGCCGAGGACCCGGACACAGCTCTCGCTTTGGGAGTACAGAGATTGGATGGCCCTGAGTAGAGACCCCCTCACCCCCATACTCCCGCAGCACCTCCCACAGTAACTCCCTGGGAACCCGGTCATACGCCTTCTCCAAGTCTACAAAACACATGTAGACCGGATAAGCGTACTCCCAGGCCCCCTCCAGGATCCTTGCGAGAGTAAAAAGCTGATCCGTCGTTCCACGACCAGGACGGAATCCGCATTTTTCCTCCTCAATCTGAGGTTCGACAATCGGCCTGACCCTCCTTTCGAGTACCTTGGAGTAATCTTTCCCGGGGAGGCTGAGTAGTGTGATGCCTCTGTAATTGGCACACACCCTCTGATCCCCCTTTTTGAAAAGGGGGACCACCACCCCGGTCTGCCACTCCTTCGGTACCGTTTCCGACTTCCACGCAACGTTGATGAGACGTGTCAACCATGACAGTCCCTCAACACCCAGAGCCTTCAGCATTTCCGGGCGGATCTCATCCACCCCCGGGGCTCTGCCACTGTGGAGTTGTTTGACGACCTCAGTGACCTCCCCCCGGGAGATTGGCGTTGATCCCCCGTCATACTCCAGCTCTGCCTCTAACATAGAGGGCGGAGTTGTCGGGTTCAGGAGTTCCTCAAAGTGTTCCTTCCAACGTCCCAACACTCCATCAGTTGAGGTCAACAACGTCCCATCCTTACTGTACACAGCTTGGATGGTTCCCTGCTTCCCCCTCCTGAGGTGTCGGACAGTTTTCCAGAACAACTTTGGTGCCGCCCGAAAGTCCTTCTCCATGTCTTCTCCGAACTTCTCCCACACCCGCTGCTTTGCCTCGGCCACGGATGAGGCTGCTGCCCTTCGGGCCTGTCGGTACCTTGCAACTGCTTCGGGAGTCCCCCGGGATAACAAATCCCTGAAGGCCTCCTTCTTCAGTCGGACGGCTTCCCTGACCACCGGTGTCCACCAGGAGGTTCGAGGGTTACCGCCCCTTGAGGCACCTAAGACCTTGAGACCACAGCTCCCCACCGCGGCTTCGGCAATAGAGGCTTTGAACACCGACCACTCTGGTTCAATGTCCCCAACCTCCACAGGAATGCCCGAAAAGCTCCGCCGGAGGTGTGAGTTGAAGGCCTCCTGAACTTGGGCCTCCTCCAGACGTTCCCAGTTCACCCGAACTACACGTTTGGGCTTACCAGGTCTATCCAGAGGCTTCCCCCGCCACTCGACCCAACTCACCACCAGATGGTGATCAGTTGACAACTCCGCCCCTCTCTTTACCCGAGTGTCCAAAACATACGGCCTCAGGTCCGATGATACGATAACGAAATCGATCATGGACCTTCTGCCTAGGGTGCTCTGGTACCACGTACACTTATGAGCATCCTTATGTTCGAACATGGTGTTTGTTATGGCCAATCCATGACTAGCACAGAAGTCCAGTAACAAACCACCACTCCGGTTCAGATCAGGGGGGCCGTTCCTCCCAATCACGCCCCTCCAAGTGTCTCCATCATTGCCCACATGTGCGTTGAAGTCTCCCAGCAAGACTAAGGAGTCCCCTTCAGGAGCCCCATACAGGACTCTTTCCAGGGTCTCCAAGAAGGCCGAATACTCTGAACTGCTGTTGGGTGCATAAGCACACACAACAGTCAGAGTTTTCCCCCCCATAACCCGCAGGCGTAGGGAGGCGACCCTCTCGTCCACTGGGGTAAACTCCAACAACGAAGCACCTAACCGGGGACTTGTGAGTATCCCCACACCCGCCCGGCGCCTCACACCTTGAGCAACTCCGGAGAAGAATAGAGTCCAACCCCTATCCAGAAGTAAGGTTCCAGAGCCGACGCTGTGCGTAGAGGTGAGCCCAACCAGATCCAACTGGTACCGCTCCACCTCCCGCACAAGCTCCGGCTCCTTCCCCCCCAGAGAAGTGACGTTCCACGTCCCCAAAGCCAGCTTCTGCCGCCCGGGTCTGGTCCGTCGAGACCCTCCGCTTTCACTGCCACCCGTCTGGCAGCGCACCCGACCCCATCGATGTTTCCCGTAGGTGGTGGGCCCGCGGGACAGAGAAGCGGAGGTGTTGCCCACGTTGCCTTTTCGGGCTGGGCCCGGCCGGGCTCCGTGGCAAGCCCGGCCACCAGACGCTCGCCGACGAGTCCTCCTTCTGGGCCTGGCTCCGGGCCGGGTATCCTCACTTCTTGTTTTTCCTTTCATGAGGTCTTTTGAACCAATCTTAGTCTGGCCCCTTGCCTGAGACCAATTTGCCATGGGAGACCCTACTAGGAACACAAGGTTCCAGACAACACAGCCCCCAGGTTCATCAGGGAACACAAACCTCTCTACCACGGTAAGGTGCTGGTTCTTCAGAGATAATTATTAATAATTATTATTATTATTATTTATTATTAATACTGTAATGAGTCATGACAAAGTACAATATGACAGCCAGACTATAGCCTGCCTCCAGTTCATCATGCTAATTACACTCAGTCATTATTAATTACAGTCATCATGTTGCCATTATTATATACAACACACTTTCAGGGCAAACACAGTGTCTCAGCAGGTCCAGTGAGTCAGCAGCACCGGGTCCGGGGGCCATAGTCTGAATTACTCACTGTGCATGATGCACGCCTCAGTTAGCTCCCACTGTGTCTGTCTCTGCACACCAGCTGACTGCAGACCAGCTGACTGCAGACCCTCCTCCTTCAGCTGCGGGCGGCCAGGCGGAAACACACAGGTCCTCACACTGTGTGGATATGAATCGAACTACAAATAGCCTGCCTGTAGTTGTAGAGAAGAGCTTTGGAGAGGAATCACATGATCTAACAAGCACTCTTAAATTGCCCTAATAAAATAGGTCTGCATTTACTGATCACTGACGGATGCACATGGCTGCGGGTGGATGTGATCAATCTGCACGTTATGATGATGATGCTTTAAACTGATGTGTTGTGGCCGAGGACTCTTACAGATATAACAACACAACATCCGTTCCATCCTGCTCTGGGTTTTTTCCTAATAGTCCCGCCCCTTCCATAACCATTTTGCAAGATACACGAGGCCATTTCAAATCATCTCAACCAGAAACTAAAGCACTTGTTATGTTCATAACTCTGACATTAAGTCGTGTTATGGCATAGGCCTACTGGACAATGATCTCTCTTCATTGGCAGGTTGTGCCCTCACAGAAATGATGTCATTCTGCTGTTTGTTTGAACACAGACTGTCGCACATTTTATAGCTGACCGAGAACGAGAAGAATGATTTATGTCATGGCTGCGGGCCAACTAACACAGCAGGACAGCTCTGTGACATGGAGTTCTTGTTCCTGCTAGCCAGATGCCCCCGCCCCTCTATTATGCATGTGGTACGAGCTGTACATGTAACGGTTTGTAGTGTGCTGATTGCTGCTTCAATTCCATTCACTTTTAAGTGTTCCGTTTCATTCAACGACAAATGGGAAAATGTTATTATTGTTACAAAGCAATAGTTAGCAAGGTTAGCTTAGCATAAGGCTAGAAACCTTGGGAACAGCTCACCTGACTGTTTCCAAACAAATTGTTTCATTCTAGTACATTACTTTAGGAGAGGTGAGTTTTTTTTGAAGAGGTTATTCCATTATGTTGGGCTGCAGCTACTTTGTAAATGTTAGCAACAATGAGGATTAGTTTTCTACATTTTAGGTTCAACTTAATATTATTGCTTTCAACTAACCTGATACAGCTATGTGAAATGTGTTGACCTACATTAATCAGTGTGGGTTTTATTCTGCGAAACAAATATTCTGTTTAGCAGCATTTTGAGTTCAAATGTATTTCATAGCAGTGTTTCATACTTCCTAACAGAGTAATAACACAATCAAAAGTAATAAGTCCTCTCTGACAACAGACAGTCCTCAATGTTTGATTGGCAATGAAAAATGGTTCATGCTGTTTATTTACATCAGTACATTTTGAACAATGTCAGCACAACATTGTTTATGTGCACACAATAATGTCATCGTGCGGGTGGTGAGGTAAGCGGTCAGCTGAATGGTGTCCAGTGTGCCGGGTGGAGGCAGTGCCGGGGCAGCAGGCCTGAGCCAGCCTCTGAGGAGGAGGAGGAGGAGGAACACAAAGACCCTCTCTCTGCTCTTTGTGGTCCCGCTCAGACAGATGCTGGCCCCCGGCTGCAGGCAGAGACCTCCACCATGATGTGAGAAGCTTTATCTAAACCTCTGCTAAGGATACCTTTTAATGAGTAGCTGTTTTCTGCTGTGCATTGTTTCTCTGCAGCCTCCAGCTCTGTGTATTGACCTCCATCATTGACTTACCATATTGACATATTGACTAGGTTGCAGGCTGCTGGAGACCTCCTTACAACCAGGCAGAGGAAACAACACACCAAACTGTAGCCCGATGCTGTTTTACATGTCTCTGTGGTACTTCACCTTGGTTACATGAGTGCATGTGTGTGTGCTGTTTTGCAGTGTGTGGGATGCTCTAACCGACAACTACATCTCCACCTGGGACGGCAACGACTCCGAGGGACTCAACGGCAATCTGTCGGACCAGGAGGTATGAATCACTGCACGCCCTTATATTTGGTTAAGATCTGTGAAAATAGTCTGTCCAATTTAGCTGTTGGGTAAAATCTGTTTTTGATAGTTTTAGTTTGATATCAGTACAGAAAGACACAATGTGTCATTATGTTTTAGTCTGAGAGGTCCAGCTGAGCAGCTAACATCGTGCTGACACTTTCTTTCTGAGGCTTATTCTCATGCTGACACTTGAAGACATGCCTGGCCAACCTTGACTGTGCTGCCATTCAGCAGAGCCCCCCTCTCCCTCTCTCTCCTTAATGGCCTTATACAGCTGGACAGCAGGCACTTAGCAGTCTGGGCCATGTTTGGGCTGGTCAAGGCCAGACTGAAGGTCCTGCCCCAGAGAGAGAGGAGGGTAGTGGAAGTGCAGCATAGTGCTCCAGTCCAGCTGCTTCCAGCCTTTAGTTCAGCTGTGTGGGAGTTTCCGTCTGTCTGAACCACATTTCAGAGTTGAAAATGGAACATAGTGGAGTATATTGCTTAATAAAAGGTGACACTAAATAATGTAAAACCTATCAAATATTGAACCCTAAGACTTTCTGTAACTGGTCTCCACCATGCCAGGCAAAGTTATTTTAAGAAATGATTGTGGATTTAGCGCTTTGTCTCTCATTCATCACGAAGACACACTGTACTGTCCCAGCTGTTTGTGTGTTGCTCTCATGCTTTGTCTCCCTTTCTGCAGATCCACGAAAAAGAGGAGGAGGAGATGAATGAGAAGAATGACAACGCCAACTGTCTGAATGAAGAGCCTCTTATCACAGCTGATCAGGTGTGTGGGAGTGTGTTTGTGTGTGTTAAATAACAAACAGCCCTTTCTCAGTGTCCGGTTTTTGATAATATGACAAATAAATGAGGGTGTAAAACAGGGGTTAGCCCATCAAGCATGACATCAATGGTATCATCCCTGCAATCCTGGAACAAGTCTTTGGGTGTGAACAGCATAAAGAAAGAAAGTGAAGGACCAAGAACAGATCCCTGAGGAACTGTTTGGACTATTTGAACTGCTAGATGTGCTATTCCCATTTTGATCCATGTATTGTCTCCCTGCATCCTGCCATATCCTCTCTTTAAGGTCATTGAGGAGATAGATGAGATGATGGAGAACTCTCCAGATCCTGTTGAAACTGAGGAGGAGGAGGACGAGGAGGAGGAGGATGAGGAGGAGAGCAGCCGCTGCTCCTCCAGCACCAGCCCCTCCCTGCTGGAGGAGATCCGGCAGCTGTCCCTGGCCTCCAACAACAACTGCTCCTACGAAGGTACGTTTTCTTACAGTAAAGCAGTTTTTCGAATGGTAATACACCGTACACAGGTAGTACACAGGTGAGTGCCTGTGAAGCATGTCGTTCAACTTCAATCAAATACCATAGACCACCTCCCTATTCCCCCCTTCTTGCCTCCCTGGACATTATAGATATCACAATGGATAACATGATCAACTAGAGAATGCAATTCCTGAAGAAATTGCTAGTGGGAATGCTTTATGCTGAAATGTAATGTGTAAGAAGAAAGTGAAGAATTTAGATTGAAATGATACATGAACACAGGGGGCTTGAATGTGTGATGAGAGAAGAAGAAGAGAAAGTAAAAAGTCTTGGAAAAGCAGCAGAATATTTGAACTGCAAACTTCTGAACTAACTTGATGGCGAATGATCTGTCACCATGGCAACGGCATTTGATGACATCCCATAATACGCTTAGATGCGTTGATGGCTGCATCGTTACCAAACCTGTGAAGTCTTGGGCCGTTTGGAGCAGTTTCACTGAAGTTATGAGAAAACCGTGTTTCATGGTGAGCATTGTGTTGCCATGGCAACGGCATTTGAAGAAATCTCAAAACTGTCCCGTAGATGTCTTCACAGCTGTACTGTTGGCACACATGTGAAGTTTGAGCACTTTTTGAACATTTTACAGGAGTTATAGCGACATCGTGTTTTATGGTGAGGGAAACGGCACATGATGATGATACCCCATAATTGAGTAGAGGCTAAGCTGTTGAGGGCAGGACCTTTAACCTCTATCTGAAGTCTGCTATCTGGAGTCTGCTATCTGGAGTCTGCTATCTGAAGTCTGCTCTCTGGAGTCTGCTATCTGGAGTCTGCTATCTGAAGTCTGCTACCGGAAGTCTGCTATCTGGAGTCTGCTACCTGGAGTCTGCTATCTGAAGGCTGCTACCGGAAGTCTGCTATCTGGAGTCTGCTATCTGAAGTCTGCTACCGGAAGTCTGCTACCGGAAGTCTGCTATCTGGAGTCTGCTATCTGGAATCTGCTACCTGGAGTCTGCTATCTGAAGTCTGCTACCTGAAGTCTGCTATCTGGAGTCTGCTATCTGAAGTCTGCTACCGGAAGTCTGCTGCTCTGAAGTCTGCTATCTGGAGTCTGCTATCTGGAGTCTGCTATCTGGAGTCTGCTATCTGAAGTCTGCTACCTGGAGTCTGCTATCTGAAGTCTGCTGCTCTGAAGTCTGCTATCTGAAGTCTGCTATCTGGAGTCTGCTATCTGGAGTCTGCTATCTGGAGTCTGCTATCTGAAGTCTGCTATCTGGAGTCTGCTATCTGGAGTCTGCTACCTGGAGTCTGCTATCTGAAGTCTGCTACCTGGAGTCTGCTCTCTGGAGTCTGCTATCTGGAGTCTGCTACCTGGAGTCTGCTATCTGAAGTCTACTATCTGAAGTCTACTATCTGAAGTCTGCTATCTGGAGTCTGCTATCTGAAGTCTGCTATCTGAAGTCTGCTATCTGGAGTCTGCTATCTGAAGTCTGCTATCTGAAGTCTGCTATCTGAGGTCTGCTATCTGGAGTCTGCTATCTGAGGTCTGCTATCTGGAGTCTGCTATCTGGAGTCTGCTATCTGGAGTCTGCTATCTGAGGTCTGCTATCTGGAGTCTGCTATCTGGAGTCTGCTATCTGGAGTCTGCTATCTGAAGTCTGCTATCTGAAGTCTGCTACCGGAAGTCTGCTATCTGGAGTCTGCTATCTGAAGTCTGCTATCTGAAGTCTGCTATCTGGAGTCTGCTATCTGAAGTCTGCTATCTGGAGTCTGCTACCTGGAGTCTGCTATCTGGAGTCTGCTACCTGAAGTCTGCTATCTGGAGTCTGCTATCTGAAGTCTGCTACCTGAAGTCTGCTACCTGGAGTCTGCTATCTGGAGTCTGCTATCTGAAGTCTGCTATCTGGAGTCTGCTACCTGGAGTCTGCTACCTGAAGTCTGCTACCTGAAGTCTGCTATCTGGAGTCTGCTATCTGAAGTCTGCTACCGGAAGTCTGCTATCTGGAGTCTGCTATCTGGAGTCTGCTACCTGGAGTCTGCTATCTGGAGTCTGCTACCTGAAGTCTGCTACCTGGAGTCTGCTATCTGAAGTCTGCTACCGGAAGTCTGCTACCTGGAGTCTGCTATCTGAAGTCTGCTACCTGAAGTCTGCTATCTGGAGTCTGCTATCTGAAGTCTGCTATCTGAAGTCTGCTATCTGAAGTCTGCTATCTGAAGTCTGCTATCTGGAGTCTGCTATCTGAAGTCTGCTATCTGGAGTCTGCTACCTGGAGTCTGCTATCTGGAGTCTAGTACCTGGAGTCTGCTATCTGAAGTCTGCTACCTGAAGTCTGCTATCTGGAGTCTGCTATCTGAAGTCTGCTACCTGAAGTCTGCTATCTGGAGTCTGCTATCTGGAGTCTGCTATCTGGAGTCTGCTACCTGGAGTTTGCTATCTGGAGTCTGCTATCTGGAGTCTGCTATCTGGAGTCTGCTATCTGGAGTTTGCTATCTGGAGTCTGCTACCTGGAGTCTGCTACCTGGAGTCTGCTATCTGGAGTCTGCTATCTGGAGTCTGCTATCTGGAGTCTGCTACCTGGAGTTTGCTATCTGGAGTCTGCTATCTGGAGTCTGCTATCTGGAGTCTGCTATCTGGAGTCTGCTATCTGGAGTCTGCTATCTGAAGTCTGCTATCTGGAGTCTGCTATCTGGAGTCTGCTATCTGAAGTCTGCTATCTGAAGTCTGCTATCTGGAGTCTGCTATCTGGAGTCTGCTATCTGGAGTCTGCTCTCTGGAGTCTGCTACCTGAAGTCTGCTATCTGGAGTCTGCTATCTGGAGTCTGCTATCTGAAGTCTGCTGCTCTGAAGTCTGCTGCTCTGAAGTCTGCTATCTGAAGTCTGCTATCTGAAGTCTGCTACCTGGAGTCTGCTATCTGGAGTCTGCTATCTGGAGTCTGCTGCTCTGAAGTCTGCTACCTGAAGTCTGCTGCTCTGAAGTCTGCTATCTGAAGTCTGCTATCTGGAGTCTGCTATCTGAAGTCTGCTATCTGGAGTCTGCTATCTGGAGTCTGCTATCTGGAGTCTGCTATCTGGAGTCTGCTATCTGAAGTCTGCTATCTGGAGTCTGCTATCTGAAGTCTGCTATCTGGAGTCTGCTATCTGGAGTCTGCTATCTGGAGTCTGCTATCTGAAGTCTGCTATCTGAAGTCTGCTACCTGGAGTCTGCTACCTGGAGTCTGCTATCTGGAGTCTGCTACCTGTAGTCTGCTATCTGGAGTCTGCTATCTGGAGTCTGCTATCTGAAGTCTGCTACCTGGAGTCTGCTATCTGAAGTCTGCTATCTGAAGTCTGCTACCTGAAGTCTGCTATCTGAAGTCTGCTATCTGAGCATGTCAGCTGGAGCGATGACATCATCGTGTTCCATTGCACAGGTGTTTATAGTTGAGCTAATGAGGTGTGTAGAGTTCACAGGTTTCCATTGTTCTGAATGAGAGATACACCTCTTACATGTGAACGTTTTGTGGAAGAACCGTAACAGATATATGTGAAATTTCAAAACGTGAAGCATGTCAAGGAAGTTGAGTATCTGAAGTGTAATCTTTGTGTAGTTTCGGGTTAATAATGTGGCCTTTTTGGCAGTTTAACTAAAGGTGTGCGGCTGCTACCGTGAGGAAATATCTGCCTGAAATTACAATGGGCTTTAATGGAGGAATGTTGAACGTTTTTGTCACTTCATTCCCTCAAGAGCAGTGGCGGCTGGTGGACAATATTTTTGGTGGGGCTATTGATAGAGTGAGTAAAAATGTTTTGGGAGAAATGACCCCTTAAATTAGGACTTCTGGTGATTTAATGGCGCGTTCAGACCGGACGCGATGCGAATATTCGCTTCGCTCTAAACGCTCCTATCGCATCGCTCTAGTCGCTCGAGTTTCACCGCGACTGCCAGCTGTGTTTACTCGCATCATTCAAACAAGACGCGCTGGCTCGGGAGCTACAACTACAACAACATGAACATATTTTACCGTGATTAAATTGTAATACACGTTTCTAAATGATGCCGACGTAACAACATACTGATACCGGTTAGTAAAAACCATGAATTAATGCTTTGACAAGTCTGCAGACAGACGGCAGGGTTTTTTTTTGTTGGTTTTTTTATCTGGCAAGAGGTGGGGCGGCGCCCCTAGCGCCCCTATGGGCCGGCCGCCACTGCTCAAGAGGCATTTTGTTTAATTATTTTTGCTTCATTTATTTTTATCTTTCAAGCTACAAGATGTTTTCCTACGTTTGTCATGAAAAAATATGTCTCAGGAATGTAGGGTTTGGGAATTATGGCAGTTTTAATAGAAAATATGAAGGCAAATTGAAATCTGTCCTCCACTCTAGCTGTGACATCACGCACTCTAGTTAATGTTAAAATCTGAAGAAAACCTCTAAAACAAGGTCTGAACAATGTTTAATATATCTAAAAGTCAGAATCAGATTTGAAAGTTGTTTTACACGAATAATGTCAGAAATATGTGTAACATTTTAAAGTTGGAATGAGGTTTCTGAGTGAAAGTATGAATGAACAGTTAGCAGTTGAAGTCGCATGAAGATTGTTGAAGTCTGAAGAGTTTCTCCATTGACTTCCATGTTAAAAATGTGATGAATTATGGGATGTATCTCTGGAATTATGAAAGTTATGAATGAGAAACGTAATAGTTATCGATTCCTGACCGAGCTGAACGGTTTGATATTTGAACGGAGTTTCTGCGATGTGGAATGTGGGAGGAGAAGAGGCGCAAAATAACCCGGAGGAACAATAAAGAATTTTGTGCGTAGCATAACATTGTTATGCATAACATTGTTATGCTACGCATAATTATTATCCGCCGGGTTATTTTGACAAACAAACAAGCACAAGTTTATATATATCCATTTAATGTAACAACATGTTTACTTTTTGCTAAATAACACGTTTTGATTAAGTAATCCACATGGTTATCTCCTTTCAGAATAAATGAATTGTTAGTGTTAAATGTAAATGATGGGTTTGAACCTGTGTGAGGATTTAGCTTTTGATCCAATTGTCTTCACCTCGCAATGTCAGTGTTTCTCAACCTGAGGATTGGGATCCTCCAAGTGGTCATGAGATTAATTGAAATGGTTGCTTATTTTTCTCAAATCTCCCCTATGGAACCCTATAAATCTTATTAAGTATATCCTCTGAATAATCTACAGAGGTGATATCACTCTGTGATCGAACTGCCCGAAATTCAATTCAATTTAAGTTGAGAACCACTACCCTGAAAGAGTCAACAGATGAACACAGTTAAGTAAATGAATGATAATGCTAGTGTCAGAGAGACCAATGGTGTTGCAGTGAACATATCGTTTTGGTGACAAGTCTTTTCCGCCAAATGGAGTGAAATCCAGAACTCCTGATTTAGATGATATTTCAGCATTGCCTCTGATCCGCTGGGTACAGCTGCTCAAAGTAAAACCCAACTCTCCCTGCAGGCCTGACTCTGATGCCCAGCTCGGGGCTGGTGGAGCTGCTGCAGCGGGTGGAGGCCACCATCAGAGAGTTCTCCGAGGAGCTGGTCGGCCAGCTGGCCCGGCGCGAGGAGCTGGACTTTGAGAAGGAGGTGAAGAACACGTTCATCACGGCCCTGATGGAGGTGCAGAACAGGCAGAGGGAGCAGCGGGACAGCAGCAAGCGCAGACGCCGGGACAAGACCCTGAGCCTGCAGGGGGGGGGGACGCCCCCTGTGACCGGAGGGAACACAGCCAACACAGAGAAGAGTGGGAGCATGCCTGTGAAGGTGAGACACATGCCCTTAAACACCCTGAATGACTCACACTATGAGTCTGTGGGAATGCCCTTTGACACGCCTTATGCTAGCTTCTTCTCCCATGTCCCACACCGGAGATCATGTGCCCGGATTCTCTCAGAAATGGTTTTGTGCGCATTATTCTGCAGTTTTCATTAAGTTAAGTCAATTCGAATTTTTTTTAAACGCACAGTGCTGGAAAACTCTCCCTCTTACTTCTCATTGACTTTTGGCCTAATGGATCTCAGGTCCATTAGCCTGTAAGTGTCTTCCAGGAAAGCTCCTAAAGAGAGCAGAGTTCTCCTACAGTAGCAGTCCAGTCTGTCCAGGAACAGGACAACAACCATGCGGCAGCTTTAATGTGCTGACTGCAGGGAACCTGAGGCTGCGTCACTGAAGCTATATTAATGGACACATGTCTTACTGATGCAGATGCAATATAAACAATAAAGCTTTTAGTACTGTGACGTCATGATCCTGGACTGGATTCCCACAACAAATACTCTTGATCAGACTCTCAACTTGATCAAGAGAGCTATGATCAGCAGCCTTTAATTGTGTGTGTGTGTGTGTGTGTGTGTGTGTGTGTGTGTGTGTGTGTGTGGTGTGTGTGTGTGTGTGTGTGTGTGTGTGTGTGTGTGTGTGTGTGTGTGTGTGTGTGTGTGTGTGTGTGTGTGTGTGTGTGTGTGTGTGTGTGTGTGTGTGTGTGTGTGTGTGTGTGTGTGTGTGTGTGTGTGTGTGTGTGTGTGTGTGTGTGTGTGTGTGTGTGTGTGTGTGTGTGTGTGTGTGTGTGTGTGTGTGTGTGTGTGGCCCACAGCGTTTCAGCATGGAGGGGCTGTCTAACATCCTGCAGACCGGCATCAGACAGACATTTGGAAGCACAGGAAATGAGAAACAGGTAAAGACAGAGTTCAAAAGTTCTAGGTTAAATCAAACCATGTATAGAGCATGTGTGCTGCATTTATGGTGTTGTAATTACACAATTAAATATTATACACCCGACACTAAAGAGAATGGTTACAAATGAGCATTGGATGAACCTGTAACACACTCACAACGGACAGCGCCAGGCTAAATGTGTCCTTCTTTTTCTAAATCTTCGTTAACTGAACCATCAGAATCAGAATACCTGTATTGGTCCCACAGAGGGGAACATGTTCATCTCCTGACTCCAGCTTTATATTCATATATTAACATCAGAGTGGATTTAATACTTTCACCTAAATCTGGCAAGAGAGACAATTAGCATATTTCCCAAGATGTGGAGCTATTGCTTTTCCGGTGCGGTGCTGTGCTAACGCTGATCGTTGCACGTCTCTGTTCCAGTATCTAAACACAGTTATTCCATATGAGAAGAAAGGCATCCCTCCAACGGTTGAAGACCTGCAGATGCTCACAAAAAGTAAGAATAGCCCAGAACACAAAGGCAGATACAAATCTACCAGCGGGTGAAAAGAGTATTCCCAGAGTTCAAACACTTTGTTCCCCACCTAGTTCTCTATGCCATGAATGACGACAGTGAGAAGGTGCCTACATTGCTAACTGACTACATACTGAAAGGTAAGGAAACGACGTACATGTAGTACCTTATTCTATTGACTGGAACCCTTACACAGCAGACCTGCTCAAAGGAAACACAATCACAACAGTGACATTAGAGTTTGTTCTCTGATTGGAATATTGTCTTATTTCTCATGATGCTACAATAATGTATTGTATACCCTCCTGTAGTGACTCAGCACTGTTATGCTGTCTCCTCTCCAGTCCTGTGTCCCACCTAAACCTCTGGAGGCCAGGGGCCACATTGTGACGGAGACTTCTTCCTGAGGGCTTGCCACCCCTCCCTGCCTCTGGCCCCCGCTGCATGACCTCCCATCTCTACCATTATCAATCATGGATCCTCACCATCAACATCATTGTATCCACCTCGACTCTGATTACTGCCTTTCGCTGAGCTCACCCCCCCCCCCTCCTGCACACTGCGCTCAGGCCGGACAACATGGCCTCCATCTGAAGTTCAACAGGTAGTTTACAACTGTAAAGGACTTCACTAACGGGGCATGACATGCTATTAATATCACAACACCACTTCGCTACAGGGATACAACATTACTTTTACTTTATTTTTTTATTTCTATTCTCTACAGTCTCTTTGTTTCCTCTAACATAATCTCAATGTTGCCAAATGTTTAAACATGTGTTCAAACTGAGCTCTTTCCCACTGAGGTCTGTTGCCTGTTCTCATGGACTCATCAGGACCACACTGAAATAAATGAAATGCCATACCGCATCCACACATGATACTCTCTATTTGAACATTCATTTGAATATAAAAGCCATGCACCTTTTCTGCCAACTTAGTACTGTAGCTCCATGTGGATGAGAGGAGACACGCGACTATTACGGGTGCAGTGCATATTAAAGCTTTTTTCTTTTTAGTTCACCTAATATGCTCTTCTGACTCTTTTTCAATTACTTTACATTTTTTCACATTTTTTAAATAAACTCTGTTGTTGACTTTTGACTTTTATTTACCGTGTCATTTCACCCTGTTCAGGATAAGTGGAGGCGTATTTTGTTGTTGATATATCACCCCCTGATGTGATGAGCTCATTTCAATAAGGCGTGCATATTAGCACATTAGCACATGTATGACTTCCTCTGTGCCATGTAGGTGAATGTTACATCGCTAATTCTAATAAACATTCTACCCTAGCTTTGACTGCATCTGTCTTTCTGTCTTTACCCTCAGAGTTTAGGTATCATGTCAATTCTGATGAGCCCCGGGATATCTCTACAGCACAAAGGGTGTTTGTATGGGAGAGAAACTCCCTCTGAAGAGAACAGGGTTTAGCCTTTGCAGACTATTTACATGCACTAAAACCTGTAACACTTCAGGAGAGGGAAAACCCCAATGGACCTCACTGTCAGTGAAGTCCATTCTCAGTGTGTGAACTGGATGCTTCACATTTACATAATATGTAAGGATTTCAAGTATGGATACTTGAAATCCTTAGCACCATATTTTTTGTATGTTTGAATACAAAATACATAGATCTTCATGGGTGAGTATTTCTAACTTTCAGCACACACTTGCAAAAAATGCTACAGAACTTCCTCTCAATTGTGATTGGTGGATCTGTCACTGCTCTGAGCAGGAGAGAACCACAACTCCATCAGGTCAGGGTTAGCATCATAACACATCTCTTATCATAGTGTTGGAGTGTTTAATACAAATATATAGATATATTTAACCATCAATGATGCTTCTTAAAGGATGATTTCAATGCTTGTCTTGATTTAAAGTTGTTCAATTATCAGATTTGTTTAACCTTCTCTGGCAGTTTGTTACTTGTGGTTCTGCTTGATCTGACCCCTGAAACAAGACTTAACATGTTACAATGTGTGTCTGTTGCCTTAAGACAACAATATGCAAAGAAAGGGTTGAGTTTGAAATGTATGTGTACTTTAGCATAAGGGTATTTCTTTTGGCTTCTTGTGTCGCTGATAGAGGGACTGTGCTAGCCCCTGGTGGCAGAATCGGAGTTCCTTTATTAGCAGCGGGGAAATACAGTGTTACAGCAAACAGTGGGATAACAGGGGATAAAAGGCATGCCATCATAAATAATAAGCTCACTTATCAAATATAGGAAAGAAAGGATTAGTTAAAGAAAATATGTACAAAGCTATGGCTAAAAATGTTGGGACATTTATAACAAAGTGATTATTGCACTGTATTGCAAAAAAAGTCCTCCATTATATCTCAGGATGACCTCCGGGATTGTGAAATATATTAAGTCCATTTAAATGCTTCTAAAGGCTTATTTTTGTTCTTCTAGATCCATTATAATGTATATTAGGAAATAAATGTTATAGTCAGATATACACATTTCTGAAAGGTGGTAGTGGAAATATGTGTTACCCTGTACTGGCTTATAATGGCCAGTAGAGGGCAGATGCAGACAGCGGATATTAAATGTTACTGTTTCTGCTGAGAAGATGAATGTGATGCTCTCGTATGGCTACAATACACACACACACACACACACACACACACACACACACACACACACACACACACACACACACACACACACACACACACACACACACACACACACACATATACCATGTATACATCACTTCAGGGGACATTACATTGACTTACATGCATTTCCTGGAAACTTATCCTCACCTTAACCTCTTAAGCCCTGAGCCTGTTTTTCAGGTTTCAGGCTCGAAAATGCCACTAACACGACAAAGACTATATCTTCACTTCTAAAAGGGGTAAATTAATAATCTTTTCTCTCAAAGCAAGGTTACATCTGTGAGTTGGATGTAGAAGTGTCAGAATCAATATAGATGTTTTTATTTTAAAGTAAATTCAGATGGAACACAGTAAAAACAAACCTGATCTCACCAGAATACGTGACTCCACCACGACTCCTTAAAGGGAAATGGAAACACTTTTCAAACTGCTTTCCATGCGACAATATTACCATTAGGAAATGTATTTATCTAGTCTATTTCCAATGTAAACGATCGAGATACGCGAATTTACTTTTTGAAATACGTGCCTAATGACCATGGGCGCTTCCATTGCTCCGGGACTTTTCCAGTGACGTCACTGACTGGCTTCCTGGGCCAAAGCTCAATAACAAACAACATGGCGTGCAATGCACCAGTAGTTTACATTACAAGAAAACGGTCGTCGTCAGGAGTTTATTGTATTGCCCCAGGCTGCACAAATGGATTTTATACAAAGAAGGAAGAAGTACATTTCCATAGGCTGCCACTAAAGGATGAGAAGCTGCTCAAAGTCCAGTCTGGATGCCTGGTTCAATACAAAACATCGGATTTGAAGCCAGGATCTGTTCCCACAATATTCGATTTCTCAACGTATGCAGTCGGGAACACCGACCGTCCCAGCACGTCGGCCGCGCAAGACAATGACAGTGTCAACAAACGTGAAGTTCGAGCCACCAAACGAGTTGCTTCAGCTGCCGAGAGAGAGGTAAATATTGCAGCACTACCAGATTACTAGCTCACACATGTATTTACTGACACAGTGTGACCTTATTAATTAACGCAATCGCGTCCAAACTAAATGGTAGCTATTATGACGTACAATAGAGAATTGGGGGTGTTCTATAGCTCAACTAATTAAACTGGCATACACACGCTCATCTGTCGAAAACAGCCCTAAAAAGGCTAGTATTGCTATTGATGGATGGTATTGCAGGACCCAGAGCGCACGGAGCACAGAGCGGACAGCAGATAACGGAATTGCAGTTGTATTGCTTATAGATTATCAGAACATTTCAAAGGGGACACAGCCCCATTGGATATTAACCTATGGATTAACTACATCATCGTTTTTATCGTTGTAATGCCATTGAAGACCAGTTTAGACCAGACAATGAGGAAAGTAAGCCGTTAGCCTGGCGTATGTTAGTACCTAGCGCCACTTATTTTGATGTACGTTTTTGTGGATAACCTCGCGAGTTTGTATCTTCCAGTGTTGAGGTGGGCACCGTTAGATTCTGTGTCTCCTTGCGATCATAAACCATGTGTTGGATGTGCGGCTAGGATAAGTAATAAGGGAGCTATCGGTGCAGTAATAGGTTAGCATTTTCGCTCGGGGCTAATTCAGAGGCTCACTGTTAGCATTGTGTTTTTTTAATTTTTTTATTCCGGATCGTATGCCACTCTATTCGACCGAATCGGTTCATAAGCATAGGCCATGGGATGCCTGGTAACTGTAGATGCTTCCACATCAATGTCATCTCCCGAAGAATAGTGAAATTCATCGTTCAAAACGTCGATCTCATTGCAAAATTCCTCCATCGCTGCCATATCTGCTACGTTGTGTTGACTTTCGGTGGAGCGAAAACACAGCCAGTGACGTCACCATTTGGGACTCCCCTAATGGCAGCGGCCTGGTCCTGGAATTCCCCACCCGGCTGGCGGATAATTAATTTTCTTTTGGCGAGTAATATCATATACAATAAATATTACGATCAATATCCATTGTAAAATGAATAAACTACCGGAATATTATAACTGTAATTGGTGTTTCCTTTCCCCTTTAACACCACAATGCGTGGTGGAGTCACGAACTTTGTTACATTTACGTGTCGGCACCACGCAAACAATCCCAATGCAAAGTGAATGAGGCTCCTTTGTCGTGGTGCACACACGCATTTCTACAACGTCCCGCAGTGAGCTTTTATTCTATACAACGTTTTTTAAATCTACTTTATAGCTTGTAGTAACTCACGGGAGGCTTCTTTTATTTTATTTGTATTCATAATTATTTTTTATTTTTCGTCAGAATGTAAAAATTACATTAGTTACGAATTGTTGTTCTCAAAAAACTGCATTGTGTGTAATACAACTGTGATTTTTATTAAATTAGTTAGTTTTTAAGGAAGGCCAGAGCTTCAGCTGTGTCAAATAGATTGTTCCCTTTAGTTGTATTACGAGCGTCCATTGGATAACGGAGAATTGTACACCCGGAAGTAAGTATTCTCCTTACTGTCGATTGATTTTACAGTGATATCTGCACTACTCATCGACTAAAAAACACCAGATTATCCTTGTTAATTACACAACATTGATTGGTTTGAATTGTGTAAAATGCTTTTGTATTTTTCCCCTTCGATTCGGAGAAACAAATGTTTTTTATGAGTTTTAGGATGGCCGAAGACACTACACTACCCAGAATCCTCAGCTATCGTTTGGGAATCCACCATGTGCTTAGTTTGACAAACCCCGTGATCAGTCCTCAACCTCTGTGATTGGATGTTGTGCGCGAAGTTTACACAGAGCGTCAAAAAGGACTTTGAAATGGAATGAAACCCATCGACGGCACACTATTCAAAACAGGAATCAAACGTGTCCTACCCCCCCTCCCCCCCTTAGGTCACAGGCTCCTCCAACAGTGCTACGCAATAAAACAGATAGGCTACACAGAAAAAATAGTGAAATAGTGCAATAAGAGTCTATAAGTGATTGGAATATGATATATTAGACACATAATTTCTAAGTAGCAGCCAGATGAATGTTATGGATGTTGTTTCTAAATTCAGGTGTTTAATAATCGTATAGCCTGTGTGGGATGAAGCTATCTCTGTGTCTGGTGGTTTTAGTCCGGATGCTGCGGTACCGCCTGCCAGACGGCAGCAGACAGAACAGTTTGTGGCTGGGGTGATGGGGGTATTTTATAATCCTGAGGGCTTTCTTTAAAGGAATGGTATGCTCATGACACTCATTTTTAAATAATTATCATCCGATAAAACAGACCAGTCTCTGCCAGTCTTTTCTTTTTTTTTTTTAATCCGATGACATTATCAGTGATTTTAAACTGATTATATACCGAAATAACATCAACACTGTGGGCGCCGCCATTTTCCGGACGTGACGTAAACCATGCGTTTGGTTTTCGAGGACACGTTGATCTCCATGTTATTTACTGTAGTTTCTCTCTTCAAATATGCCTCACTGTATCGCGAAATATTGCCACAATTCTGATAGGAACAATCCACGGAATGCTTAGTTCCATCTGTTGCCAAAAGGTAAGCATAAGAAGTACATTCGGAGGCAGTGGCTAGCGAAATGTGGCCGGCCCGAACCGAAAGATTCACAGGCTCATGTATGCAGCGAACATTTCAAATTTCCGGACGACTACTCTGAGAGTATGATAAAACTTAACATGGGATTTATGGAACAACCATTACTCAATGGAGATGCAGTACCATCGGTCTTTCTGGTGTCATCACCGACCAGGACACCAGTTCAGCCAGTTGAGAAATCGCCCTCTGCAAGTGTGAAGCGACGGAGGAGCAGAAGTAGTGCTCGGAGTAAGAATAAGGTATGTTATAGCGCATTTCCATTGCAGCGGCTAGTCCCGTTTTAACGTCCTTTAGCGTCCAGGCCAGGACAGTTTTTGGTGGCCTTTCCATATAGCGTAGTACCGACTAGTGTGTATTTTCCCCCAGTTTTTTCCGGCCCCATAAAATCGTGATTCTATGGCCAGGGACAACGAAGCTGAGTATGCTAAACTAGAGGGAATCGCTAGCAAGGGTGGTACTACATGCATACATATAGTATCTTATATCATCTTCCTATTATACACACATGCATTTCCAAACATCTGGACTACCTATGTTGCAAATGTATTATCTCTTCAATTTACACACGGCATCTATTGCACGTCTGTCCGTCCTGGGAGAGGGATCCCTCCTCTGTTGCTCTCCCTGAGGTTTCTCCCATGTTCCCTTTAAACTGGGGGTTTTCTCCGGAAGTTTTTCCTTGTACGATGTGAGGGTCTACGGACAGAGGGTGTCGTATTGTCATACTGATAAAACATCAAAACTTCTTCCTCTGCTGACGAGTCCGAACTCAAATATTCAGCCATGTTTCCGTGTGTTGACAAAGTGAACGCATGGATGACGTCACGACCATCACGTGACTACTGAAAATGGCAAAAATGGCGGCGGCCAGACGGAATATAAAGGTTTTGATAAAAAAGAGCTATAAAATCATTATTTACCGGGGAATATCGCTGATTTCTTCAGGGTATGGTTTAAACATAATGTTTCACTAAATACTGAAGTTTTGATTAATTATCTAATGAGTGGACCATTCCTTTAAGGTTAACCTGGTATTTTTACTCCACTACATTTATTTTAGTTACTTTACAGATTTGGATTAATGATGTGAAATATAAACAACCCTTAAATCAGACACCTGAGGGAAATTCAGTGAAGGTGATTGTCAAGTGCCAACAATCAGGCGAGATATTTGATAGTTGGTGCTTGAGAAGACTAAATATTTATCTGCAGATCCATTTAAAGCATATTCATTACTCGTTATTCTCTAATAGTTAATTAAAGACTGTATATAATTGCTATTTTGCACATCCCTTTCAAGATTTCAAGATTTTCTAAGGTTTATTGACATATCATATACACAACAGTGTAGTTATGCAATGAATGAAAAACTTGGGTCACAGGTTCCTCAACAGTACATTACAAGACATCTATCAATATGTGTGTACCTCCACCATTACACTGTCGTATTCTGCACGTTTCTTATACTATCTACATACATACAATTATAATTAATGTGTATAATATCAGTTAAAATAAGTGCTTCAACATAGTTAACATTGCAGTAAAGTTGATTGTCAAGTTCCAAAACAAACCATGCAATTTAGACTTTGTCAGGCTTAATATTTATCTGTAGATAGATACCCCCAAAGCTTTTTTCCTATTTAAAAGAAGACCTTAACCTAAAGTATTCTTTAATGTTTAAATAAAGCCTTATTAGTTAGCACATCCTCCTATCAGGCACTACACTGTTTTATTCTAGATATCATTTGAGTATCTTCTTGATATTTTCTATTCTATATTTATATCATTGACCTTCTACTTTCCCACTATTTTGTATGTACTCTTAATATTTAAATGTTTTCATAAAATATAACACATTCAAAAGTGCTTTACAAAAATGAAAGACATTAAGAAAAAGCATTTTAAACAGTCATTAAAAAGCAACACAATCTTCCTGCATTGCAATTACTCTAAACGTGCAATAACGTGCTTTAACCAGTAGGTGGTTTGGGTTAAAAAGATGTTCGTAACATGACCCAGCGGTCTAGTAGTTAATAAAAAACAATAATATCAAAACAAAATATTACTACTAATTTTATTGTGAAATTAAAACAGAACTGTAAAAGAATAGTTTCCGGTCTATTCTGATGCCCGATCTCTGGAGATAAATAAAGAACTACGACAGATGTGTAATATTTAATGCAGCCAAACCATTTATTACAATGCATTCATGTGATGACTATCAAAGAGTAAAGCAAGCACTGCTGAATAAAGTATGATTTTTTTTTTTTCATATGGAATGCAGTTGGAGGTCAACCAATCAAAGAGCTTGAGGACTGATCACGGGGTTTGTCAAGCTAAGCACATGGTGTAGTCCCAAACGATAGCTGAGGATTCTGGGTAGTGTAGTGTCTTCTGCCATCCAAAAAAAAAATATTTGTTTCTCCGAATCGAAGGGGGAAAATACAAAAGCATTGTTCACAATTCAAACCAATCAATGTTGTGTAATTAACAAGGATAATCTGGTGTTTTTTTTTTTTTTAACAAATATTTTTATTGGTATTTCGTTTTTTCAGCATAAGACATTGTACAAGTATATATCCCATAAAGGAAAATCAAAAACAAAATAATACAAGAAAGAAAATAAATAAATAATAATAATAAAAAGAAAGACATACACATACATACACAAGTGGACATGTGGTAAACATTGTAATTTAAACATTGCAAGTTACAGGGCCGGTAGACAAGCAGCCATATCACATCCAACCAATATAGAGGACAAGGTCAATTAGGAGGCACATTTATTTCCAGAAACTCCAAGAATTCCCCCCATATTTGATGGAACACTTCAGGCTTTCCCTTTATGGCAAATGGCAATTTTTCTAAGGCTAGACAATGAGAGAGATTTTTTAACCAGTGATTGATCGAGGGGTTTTCTGGGTTTTTCCAAAAGACAGCTATTGTGTGTTTAGCTTGGAGAAGAGAAAAGACTACCAGTCTTTTCTTAGTGATATTAAGTCTGGGAGATAGAGGGAAAACCCCAAGAATACAGAGTTTTGGGCATTCTGGTAATGTGGCGGAAATTATTTTTGATAATGTGCCCAGAACATCTTTCCAAAATGATTTAATATTTCGGCAGTCCCATAAGCAGTGGAACAATGTGCCCTTATCATTATCACACTTTATACATTGATCTGGAATATTTGCATCAAAATGGTGTAGTAGGGATGGAGTTATATAGGTACGCATAATCCATTTGTACTGTAGGAGTCTAAACCTTGTGTTAATAGTTTGAACCTGGGCTTTGTGGCATATCTGCCCCCATTCCTCAATTGTCACCTCTGCATTCAAATCAGTAGACCAAGCAAGTCTTTTATTCTCTGAGGACTCTCCTGATTCAGCTTTGCAAAGGTCATAGATCAAAGACACCTGTCCATGACCAGAGGAGTGATGTACTATAATTGTTTCCAGCTTTGACAGAGGTGGACATAATAAGTGAGTGATCTTGTGCCTTAGATATATAACTCCTTAGCTGCAGATACTTAAAGAAATGTGTTGAGGGAATATGATGTTTATTTCTTAGCATCTCAAAGGTCATCAATTTGTTGTCATCATATAGATCACTGATCTTATTGACGCCTCTGTTGGTCCACATTTTAAACCCTGAGTCATATGTTCCTGGTATAAATCTTCTATTACCCCATACAGGAGTAAAAGAGGATATCTGTGACTTTAAACCTAAGTGGCTTTGTACTTTGAACCAGACATCAATTGTGTTCCTGACAAAAGGGTTTTTTGTATTCTTTTTAAGCTGTTTTGGAGAGTCAGAGAACAAATACAAATTCAGTGGTAGTGGAGTTGTTGTGTAACGTTCAATTTCAACCCATGGTATGGGGGTTCCGTCCAAGAACCAACACATTGCTGCTCTTATTTGGGCTGCCCAGTAATACCAGGACAGATTGGGTACCTGGAGTCCTCCTCTCTCATAAGGTAGATATAAAAGGGATAGCCGTAACCTTGGTCTCTGATTGTTCCAGATAAAATTTGTAAAGATTGTCTTCATTTTGGGAAAAAATGAAGATGGTGGGTGCAATGGCAGGGATTGAAATAGATACAGAAATTTAGGTAGGACATTCATCTTGATAATATTGATGCGTCTGATTAGGGATAGAGGGAGTGATGTCCACCTGTTAATAGAATCTGTCACAGACGCTATTATGGGGTCATAGTTTGTTGGAACAAGGTCTTCTATTTCAGGTGTAATCTGTATTCCTAAATATTTAAAGCCTTCCAGGGAATTTTGGAAATCTGTTTGGAGAGGTGGATTAAGTCTTTCCGATTCTTTAAGTAGAAGAATGTTAGATTTCGAACTATTCACTTTATACCCTGAGAACGTACCAAAATCCTTTATCAGTTTATTGAGCGCTGGCAATGACACTGACACATTTTTTATAAATAGAACGATATCATCAGCGTAAAGGGCCAGGCGATTTTCAATGCCCCCAACTGTTATTCCTGTGATATGAGAATGAGTTCTAACCGCGATAGCCAGGGGCTCAATTGCCAGTACAAATAGTAATGGAGATAGAGGGCACCCCTGACGTGTACCTCTCGATAGTGCAAATGGTGCAGACACTATGCTATTGGTTAATACTTCTGCATTTGGGGTGCTATACAAAATTTGTATCCACCTACAAAAACCCTCCCCGAACCCAAATCGGGATAATATTTCGAATAGATACGGCCATTCCACCCTGTCAAAAGCCTTTTCAGCATCCAGGGACAGAATGTCCGTATCTGGAGCCCCCCTTTCTGTATGTAAAATATTGATCAACCTCCTAATATTGTGGAAGGCCTGTCTGCCCTTGACAAAGCCATTCTGATCCAGGCCCACCAGTGTAGGCAGGTGATTTTCAAGTCTTAAAGCCAGTGCTTTAGCGATCAATTTTGTATCTGAATTAAGCAATGATATAGGCCTATAAGAGCCACATCTGGAGGGGTCTTTTCCTGGTTTTAGGATAACTGTTATTAATGCACCCTGTAAGGTTGGGGGAAGACAACCCTTTTCGAATATCTCCTCGACCATATTCAGGAGCGGTGGCAGCAGTTTGTTTTTAAAGGCTTTATAGATGTCTATGGGGATCCCATCAGGACCAGCTGCCTTTCCACCCTTCATGTTAGTCATGGCCTCAGACAATTCTAATAGTTGTATTGGTTTATCTAAATTAGCTTTTCGTTCCTCAGACAAACATGGAAAGTGTATCCCGTCCAAAAAAACTGACTGAGTCTTTGGGTCGCCAGGGGGCTCAGACTTGTATAGGTGATTATAAAATGTTTTAAATGATTCATTAATTTCTTTAGGATCTGATGTAATATTTCCAGCATTGTTTTGAATTTCGTTTATCGCTCTTTCACCATGTAATGCCTTAATTCGCCAGGCTAGTAATTTGCCTGCTTTCTCCCCTTGGTCGTAAAATGACTGTTTGAGTCTGTTGATATTTGCCAAGGCTTTATTGGACGATAGTTCATTGTAGTGGGCTCTTTGTAATGTCAATTTGCATTGTAGATCAGGTGTGTCGTTAAGGGCTATGTCCCTTTCTAGTTGTTTTATTTCTTTTTCTAAATCAGACATTTGACGACGGAATTTGTTCGATTTAGAGCTTGTGTAGCTAATTATCTGACCTCTAATGTACGCCTTAAATGCCCACCTCCCACCTGACAGAAGCAGAGGTCTGCGTAGTGTTTACTTGAAAGTACATATCTATGTGAGAATCCAGGAAGCTTACAAAACTTGGGTCATGCAGCCACTTTGTATCAAAACGCCATCTCGGTGGACCCTTAAATGGCTTTACTGCAATGTACTCCAAGGTTAATGGGGCATGATCCGAGATTACTATGCTGCCGTAGGTACAATTCTTAATATTTGGCATTAGGCTTTTGGAGATTAAGAAATAATCAATGCGTGAGTAAGTATGGTACGTGGGAGAGTGGCATGAAAATTCCTTCTTGTCAGGGTTTAGGACTCTCCATATGTCACATAGACTCATATCCGTCATGAACTGTGAGATCACCCTCCTCGTCTGTATGTGGGAGGCATCTATGCCTGAAGATCGGTCTACAAGAGGGTTGAGGGTGCAATTAAAATCGCCACCCATTATAATGTTACCTCTAAGTGAAGAGATATTTAGAAAAAGATTATTGTAAAAAAGTTGGTCATCAATATTTGGCCCATAAACATTTATTAAATTAAGTTGTTCACCCAATAAGGTACCTTGTATTATTATATATCTACCCCCCCTGTCCGCATTGATGTCCGTCACTTGAAAAGGGACCGATTTATGAATGAGTATTGCCACTCCCCTTGAGTGTGACGAAAATGACGCAGTTATGACCTGTCCCTGCCATCGTCTTCTCAAACGCAAAATCTCAGTGGATGTTAGGTGGGTCTCTTGCAGGTATACTACCTTGGATTGCAACATTTTAATTCTAGTCATTACTTGTTTTATTTTAGATAATCCCCCTAGCCCTCTAACATTCCATGATGATATCTTAAAAAGGTTATCAAGTGTCATTAACCCATCTCTCCAAAATGATCAAAAGGGACCTCATTGTAAATATTGAAACAGCAACTACTCGTCTACCAAACCACATTGTCACATCAAGGATCACATATAAACAAACGTAAAAATACAAAAACACACCATAAGAAAACATGAACCCTCCGTCTCCCCAAACGAGACGTGAAACACTCTCACCAATGGCCTTAACGAAACGCGCCGTCCTCCTCACCTCTTCCATGTAAGAGCTCCTAGGCTATTTAACCGATCCTTTAAGAGGAGCAGCTAAACCAATAACTAACCACTGCAAGAACCCCTCATCTTCGACCAATATATATTCGAGGGATGAAAGAGACCAAGAGCAACAACAAATCCGAAATATTGCAAAAACATTAAGACAAATTAAACATCCATTCAGTATTTTTAACACACCCTAAACATGAAATGTGGTGCATTCAACACTGTTTTAAATCACGACCACAGATCGAGATAACGGAGATAAGCTCAAAAGTTAGTTGGGCGTTACAATGCATGAATGAGCTGTAATAAGCCTGAACAGAGATATGAATGCAGATGAACCTTCAAACGACGTAATGTGGATCGTATCATTTCCAAGTGAAAACTAGTGACCGCTTTTTATCTTAATTCCAGCAGAGCATCATTATTCCGTCCGGAACAAACTAGGGGCATAGCGGAGTGTCAAACCTAGTGAAATTGCAGTGCGTTCTTCATCAGTAACGCCAGGATATATCCATAGGCTTGAAGCGTTGAAGTCGGTACAAAACATAGTTCAAGTTGTACAGTCAGTATCGGAACAACCACAAAAAAAAAAATAAATGCTCCGCTGGATGATCCAAATTATGTAAACTCACCACATCTAGCCGTTGTCTGTATCCTTTCCATCTCGAAGAAATTACTCAACCTCTTCAGGAGTATTGAACACACGTCTTTTCCTGTTGTGCAGCGTGTACATCCTGGCAGGGAAAATAAGGCCGAATTGTATTCCCCGGGTACGGAGCTGTTGCTTCACTTCGCCATACTTCATACGCCACTTCGTCACCTCCGCTGAGAAGTCGGGGAAAAACATGATATGGCGAGTCCCGTATATCACCTTTCCTTTGGCTCGTGCCGCCTGCATCACCCTGACTTTATCCCTAAAGTTTAAAAACTTTATGATGAGAGGTCTCGGGGGAGGAGGGGAGTTGGGCTTCGGTCTGCCACCCGGGATTCTGTGAGCTCGCTCGATTACCATCGGTGTTGGGAAGTTTTCGGGACCGAGTATTTCTGGTATCCATTTCTCCAAAAACGATTCCACGTCTCTACCTTCGGCGTTTTCCGGGAGACCAATAACACGTAGATTTGACCTCCTATCGCGATTCTCAAGATCATCTACTTTCTCGGTGAGTGCTGTAATCACTTTCTCCATCCCGTTCACTGTGTTATGAAGCACCGTCACGTTATCCTCTGTCTCACCAATGCGATCCTCGGCCTGTGTTAATCTTCCCGAGTAGGAGCTGAGATCCGTTTTAATTTCCGAGATTGCAGCCAGAATCTCATCATTACGGGTGGTAACGTCTGCTCTTCGGGAGTGGATTGCTTCTAATATTTTGCCGTCAGATTCAGCTTGGGCTGAGCTAGCTATGAGGTTCGCACTGGCTCCACCGGCATTGGCATTAGCCGTGTCCATCTTTAGCTTTAGCTTAGCTTGCCTGGTTGTTGGTGGAGTCCTTCGTGTTCTGGAACAATTCGGCTTCAGCTTTGGTATTTTTTGGGGCATATCAGATTGCCATTGCTTTATGTCTCAAACTGTGGGTTTTTATGATTATTTAACTGGTCAGTATTAAGTAAAAGGATGGAATTGATCGGAGAGTCGGGGCTCGTCACCTGTTCAGCAGTCCGCCATTACAGGAACCTCATCTGGTGTTTTTTAGTCGATGAATAGTTCAGATATCACTGTAAAATCAATCGACAGTAAGGAGAAAACTTACTTCCGGGTGTACAATTCTCCGTTATCCAATGGGAATGGACGCTCGTAATATCTTTTAAATAACGTTAACTAAAGGGAACAATCTATTTGACACAGCTGAAGCTCTGGCCTTCCTTAAAAACTAACTAATTTAATAAAAATCACAGTTGCATTACACACCACTGTTTTTTGAGAACACAAATTCGTAACTAATGTAATTTTTACATTATGACGAAAAATAAAAATAATTATGAATACAAATAAAATAAAAGAAGCCTCCCGTGAGTTACTACAAGCTATAAAGTAGATTTAAAAAACGTTTTATAGAATAAAAGCTCACAGCGGGACGTTGTAGAACAACCCAGTCTCACGGCATTTTGTGTTCACCAACACGATTTTTAATCTATTGATTCGTGTTCACCATCACGATTTGCCCCTTTTTTTCGTGTTACACAGCACGATTTTGTTCGTGTTGCACAGCACGAAGTTAAAAGCAATGTATTTCTACTGCCTGCAGCATGTCTTTTGTGTGGTTCATAAAAACATGTTCTTACTCAATATCAAGCCACAATTATTGCTTTTATTTTAAATCGTATAATTTCGGACTTTTGTTGCCGTCTGTGATGAAAAGAAATGGGGCTCAGAGCCTCAGGATACTGAAATCTGTATTTTTTAAATCTTTTTTTCCTTCTAATTTGTTATTCTTTTCAAAATAACACACTGTTATTTACTCACCAATAACACACAATTGTCCTTGCTTTTATTTATTGGTTTAATTCCATAATCTCGGACTTTTTTGGCGTCCGTCAGGGACTGAATTTCAAAATAAAAATAACCGGAAACAGACGTAGGCCTATAAGGGACAGTTCGAGCATCTTCGACTTTGCGCTGTCATCGAGGTGAGGATGGCCGAAGACACTACACTACCCATAATCCCCAGCTATCGTTTAGGACTACAGTCCACGTGATTAAACTTCAAATCGGGATTGGATGTTGGATTGGCAGTGCGTCAGGTTACGGAATCGAAGCTGGATCGAACGCCCCCCCCCCCCCAAAATGATCTATGGGGCGTCTCGATTGGGAACGTTTTCGTTTTTCCAACAATTAGAAGTTGCCAGTATTAAACACCAATTATTAAACAATTGAAATGAACCGATTAAACATCTCTCTGACACAGTTTAAACGCATTTCAAGTGGAAGAATTGTTCGTGTCTCCTCTTCGTGTCCCGGGAAGCCGGAAGCTGTATTATTTTCAAAAAATAGAAATAAAAAAATATTTTTTTTAACCATAACGGGTACTTTACACAACATTGATTCAAATGTATCCTTGTTTTAATCCTTGTTTTATTTATGTTAAATTGTTGTTGTCGGTTAATTTTCCATTTTATTTATTTTGGTTTAAGATATCATTAGTTTTTTTTATTATTATCATGCTAGATGTTTAAACTTTTCTGTATTTTATAAGGCAATATATACTTTTTTTTCCGTAGGCTACTTAGGTTATTAAAGAGTTATCGTGTTAAAATACAGGAAATGTATTAATATTTTATTGTATAATCGGTACAGGAAATTACATAATTCAGAGAACCACCTATTGGCCAAAGACCGCTGCCACCGGCATTGCAATCCATCCTCTGACAAAGTAAATTGTGTCACTAAAGTCTGATGCATGTTTTGCTTAGATTTAATAATTGGGGATTTTTTTAAGCCTTCACTCGCATGGTTCATCATACATAATGAACTGTTCTAAGTCTGAGAAATGCCTTCGCCATAATCAGCAAAGCAACATTAATGTGAGATAATTCTTGCGGGCGGCTAGCTAGCTAGCTCACGTTCAACATAAGCTTAAACTAGTTAGCTACATTTATATCAGCTCATAAGTGGTGTGTGAAAAAGATGTGTCTTGATTACGGCTGCATACGTCGGTGTTAAAGTGTGAGTTATACGTTATCTTAATCGCTTTTGTTTTACACATGACAGTACTAACGCTGGTCGACATTTTAATATATGTTTGGGGGGAGGGGCATAGTCCATGTGCACGTCCATGCGCTTGTTACGCGTATGAAACAGGAAACACGTAAATGAACTCAGTCTGTCTAAACTAGTTAAACCGTCACAATGTGCATTTAAAAAAAGCTAGTTTCACTACATAATTCACTTGTTCTGTTCTCTCCTGCAGCTCCTGTACCCACACCACAAACCCATACACTGATCTATTCTACACCATCATAAAACCAACGGCACTTTTAAGATATCTCACTATCTCCCTATCTAGCTCTCTTATATCTATCATCTATTTCTTTATTCACCCTTCTATCTATGCTGTGTACTTCTCTACTTTCCTGTGTTTCTCAGTCTGTCTGTTTGTAATCCTGTGTTAATCATGCCAGGTGGGTCTACAAAAAAGACATGTCCCTTCTGTCAGAATATTTTATTTTGTGCACAGAAGATCTGTGCACATTGCCTTAAGGAGCAGCCAAGAAAGCTGCGCCTTGAGAAGAAGCTCAAGAGGTTTGATGAGAAGCGAGGGGGTTGGGTGTCAGGGCGGAAGAAGAACCACAACATTTCTTCCATCAAGGATGAAGCCATTGTCTTGGTATGTACACTTTTTACTGTATTTTAAGGCCCGGACACACCAAGCTGACACCAAATAACTGACACTGTTTGCCAATATGTTGGGCCAGGATAAAGTTGAATGTTTTTTATATACATTTATTTCTTAATGATGTTTGTATCTTAACCAATATACACTTTGATATCAACTTCAAATATAGATATTATTGCAACGGTATTATTTAATATTCTCTTTTCTTTCAATTTTAAAACTACTCTTATCTTAACTTTCACAGCCAAGGGACACTATTTTAATTTAACTTTCGCATTTAAATAAACGGAGCACTTCCTTCACTTCCATGTTGTGTTCCATTCTTGCTTATGTACACACTTTTAGACCTTAAAGGTGGGGTAGGTAATTTTGGAGAAACCGGCTCGAGATCGCTAGAATTTGAAAATACACAACTGGAGAAAATCTTCCCCTTCCTCACAGAGCCCCTCCTCCAACACACACGAACGTGCACATGACCAATGAGAGCACGAGATCAGTTTGTGCCCAGATGGAAGGCTGACAGGCAGGTAGGCCATCCAGTTACTTTAGCCGGGCCGGCGCAGATGATTGGTCGTGCTTTTTTCAGTACTACTACGGCTTCCACAGATGACATTTCTTTATGGATTCTTTGTCAAAGCACTTCAGATATTCATTGCTATCGGGATGTTAAGAGCATTCCATGGAATATAACAACAAGTGTATCTCGAGTCGGTTTCTCAAACTTACCTACCCCACCTTTAACATCATTGTATGTTACTACTCTATATTACTCTTACGACTGCAGCCACAACATACGGGAACGTTTTACATCGCAGCACGCAATTTCAATTTCAACAGTGTCAAGCTATGCTTGGATTGTGTTACATTTTTAATTATGCAATACTCATTGTAAGTGTTAATTGTTGAGTGGTCACACATTTGTATCGTATTGTACTTTAACTTTAAGATGATCAGGGTTTGAACTGGGACTCAGGATACTGATTTATTTGTATTTTGTGTTCGTCTATAAAATATTTTATGCTTCTACTGTGTAACCCTTCCTGGTAAATACATGATTCTGCAAAAGCTTAACTCAGCATCTAGGTTTATGAATGGCATACTGATGCTGTCATCAGTAATGTTACAGTTCTAGTTATAGTGTTGTTGGTGTTGTTGTTGTTGTTGTTGTTGTTGATGTTTCCTTTCCATTTCTTTAAACAGTAAATATATTATTTTGTCATTACAGCTTGAGAAACTCCATGCCATTGGCTTTAAACCAGTGCTGCTTCTTGGCAAGGAGACAAGGAAGAAGGACGTCAAATGTGAAATCCTAACCCCTCGCTGCACACTGACCGCCTATGCCCAGGATTACCTTGACAAGATAGGCACTTTTTATGAGTACCTTTGTGAAGGTGAGATGCTTGCACTATATCTTCACAGTTCACAGTATTGTGCACAAAAAATGTTTGTATCAATAGAGAGCTTAACATTTCCTTATAATCAACACAGTTATATGGAATGAGTTTGGATCAACTCATTTAATAAAGTCAGTTAAGTTAACAACAACTTACAGCGACTGTTTTCAATCCATCCAAATCTTGGGGACAACAACTTGATCCAGTATTTATCCTTTGATTCAGACAGAAAGCAGTCATTCGAGCCATTTATTTGGGTTTGGCAAACTATATTTTTGTGAGACAACTAACACACATCATTTCTACCTGTTAACTGTCACTATTTTTAGCTGCAAAGTATTACAAAAGTTGAAAGTAATTGCAAAATATTTAGGGATATGAACAACGTTTGACTGTTTATTATTTTAAATATGACACTGTCCCATAATGAACATACGGGGAATAAACTTGAATCAAAGTTAAATTCATTTAACGTTACAGCACAACATGTTAATATTTATCAAACTATTCCTTACACATAATGTATGGAGTCAATTATATAGGCAAGAAAAAACAAAACACCTAGACTTCATAGATCACCCTCAATTAAATCGCAATAACACAAAAATATCTGTATCTAACACCTATTGCATCATGTGATGCTGCATTTGTTGGATGTATTTTGAAACTTGAGTTTAAACTTAACTTGGTATACTGTATGTATATAGTAATATTTCTTCTTCAACCCACAGCTGTGAGGACAGGGTCCGTGAGGGACACAGTACTTGGTCCTAGAGGCAAAAAGAAAAAGTCAGGTATGTTAACAGTATTAAGTATTTTGACTGATTATAAACATTTGCATGAGTCGAATTGATTGGTATTCTAATAAATCTATCGACATGTACTTTAGCAAAGTGCATGTTAACGCAGTGATTGATGCTTCTTCAGTGAGTTAACAATGCTATATTGTGACTAATAACTATAACTGATACATTATCCAGCGGTCGAGATGGGTTTTCTCCGCAGGGTGGCTGGCGTCTCCCTTAGGGATAAGGTGAGAAGTTCGGTCATCCGGGAGGGACTCGGAGTTGAGCCGCTCCTCCTTCACGTCGAAAGGAGCCAGTTGAGGTGGTTCGGGCACCTAGTTAGGATGCCCGAACCACCCTAGGGAGGTGTTCCAGGCAGGTCCAGCTGGGAAGAGACCAAGGGGTAGACCTAGGACCAGGTGGAGGGATTATATCTCTTCGCTGGTCTGGGAGCGCCCCTGGTTGATGTGGCCAGGGAAAGGAAAGTTTGGGGCTCTCTGCTGGAACTGCTACCCCTGCGACCCCACCACGGATAAGCGGGAGAAGATGGATGGATGGATGGATACATTATCCAAAAATCCAAAGGGCTTTAATTGTCTATATTTTCTTTGGTCATCTCAGGCTCAGCAGTGGTATGGCTATTCAAACAAGCATCCCATGTTAGAACTGAGAGCAGCTTAGTTCCATTTCAATGATGTATACAGTAACTTTTGACCAGTGTTAATAGTGTGGTCACTTTTCATCATGCAAGTCTGGTTGCTACTTAAGTGTTCATAGTTGTATTTATTTTATTTCTAATATGACTAATACTGTATGTGGAACCTGCTTTGATGTTCACAGATTGCTCCTACCACACTCGCCTAGAAACTTTCCCCATCAGGAGTATAATAAAAGAAAGAATGAGAAAGGTTAGACAGGAATAAAAGTAATGCATAGGGTGTGCTTTATGATGATGATGATGATGATGATGATGATGATGATGATGATGATGATGATGATGATGATGATGATGATGATGATGATGATGATGATGATGATGATGATGATGATGATGATGATGATGATGTGCTTTATTATTATTAATTAGAGATTTGTTTTCTTCTCTTGATAGGGAAAAGCAGAAATGTTGGTGGAGTGGGAGCCCTGTCCAGTATGGTATATATCTTCCAGTTAATTGGCTTCATGTCATCTGATGTAGTCCCATGTTGGAGAACAAACACATGATATTTAACAAATGCAAAACATCCAGATCTACCACCAGTCCTCTTATATATTTCACTGCTGTTATTCTAAAGCAGCTGAAGTAGTGTAGGAACAAATGATTGTTTAACTTCATTGTTTTTATTGTTTGTTTGAAAATTTGTTTTCATTTCTATGTTCACTTTTTCTAAATGGTGGTGGTCGTTAATAAATGGAAAATGAAACATTTACTTATATAAATTGAGTTATAAGATGTTTGCTTCACACATGGTTTATGCTTTTCGGAAAGACAAAACCAGGAACTGTAACTAACATTATTCCATTCTGTTTTCAGTGGCAAGGAGTGGGCTCATTCCTGGCAGCCGAAGAATTCTCCGGGATAATGCATAAAAATAAAATCGGTTATTTGCACTCCAGTTTTGTTTTTGCACATGTATTCTCTTGTTGATATGGTCCAATTGAGTCACATTTAATATGTTTCTATTAGAAATAAGATGAAAACCTCCACCAAATGCATTTCACTTTTTAGGAAATTACAGTTGAAATACTACATGATTTCATTGTCAGTGATAGGAACACCATAACCTATATTAAGCATATTCATGTGTGAAATCTGGTACTTTGCCATCCACTGCCTTATTTAATTTGTTTAACTTCCGATGTATAACGCTTTGGAGGTAGGCTTGCATATAAAGCGTCTTTGGGTTTCAGAAAAGCGCTATAAAAATCAAATGTATTATATCATTTAATTATAGGCCCAATTAAAATTATCCTGATCTGGATCACTGTGGTTTTGCTACTACATTTGGAAGCTTTTGGGGACATATTTAAATGCTTGAGATATTAAAATGGTAGTGATTACTTTGAATTTTCTTTTTCACTTATTGAAAACCACAACTCGAGTATCAGGATGGTCTTTATCAACACATCCTCACTCCCAGGTCGGCCTATGTTGACGTTATGTCAAGTCCCCTGCCGGCTTTTTCCAACGCAAGGGGGGGGGCTTTAGCGTCCATTTTCAACGCAAGGGGGGGGCCCTTAGCGTCCATTTTCAGCTTTCTGGGATGTCCATGTGCTTCTATGGACGCTCATGGAAGCACAGCATTCGTTTGTGTCAACTGCCCTTAAAGGCAATGAAGACACTACACTACCCAGAATCCCCAGCTATAGTTTGGACTACACCATGTGCTCTGTTTGACAAACCCCGTGATAGTCCTCAAGCTCTGTGATTGGAGAGTGTGCTCCGAGGGTTACCGAGCCTCGAACAGCACTTGAAATGGGATGGAACCACGGCAGACTGTTCAAAACTGGATTTGAACGGGTCCACCGCGTCCCCCCCCCTCCCCCACCCCGTCCCCAGAACTACACATGCTGGCTATTCTGTTTCGCAACATGTTCTCTATGGCACGTCTCTACTGGGAGTTGTAGTTTTAAAAGACGTTTTCGTATTTCCCATAATAAGAAGTTGCCAGTATTAAACTGTGTACATCCCTGGAGGTTTAGGGGACAGGAAACACTCACATTTAAAACATATAATTAATAAATGGGTGAAAATTGCTGGTGCCCATAATGGGCAGTATTAATATATATACCCACATGCCAGATAAGGTCAGAAGAGCTTTATTTAACAGCTGGACTTATGTTTGTGACCCCTCCTGTTGTTAATTGATAACATTACATTACATTACATTACATTAATTGATAAGCCTGAAACATGCACTTGTCAAGGTTCAGAGGCACATTTTGCAAATATGGCAGTAGCCATCGATAAGCTTAAGATAAGATATACTTTATTGATCCCAAGTTGAAACATTTGCGTTACATCAGCACGTGTAACAATTAAATATGCAGTTGTGTTTATTTGAAAATCATTTAGTATAATCACACAAATTCTGTGTTTTATATTTAACAATTCTGTGTTCTTTATTTATTGATTGGTCAATACCTGACAAGGCCGGAGATGAAATATCTGCATACATCATAAGAGTATAATACATTATGTATAATATCAGTTAAAATAAGTGCTTCAACATAGTTAACATTGCTGGAGGTATGCACACATATTGATAGATGTCTTGTAATGCACTATTGAGGAACCTGCGACCCAAGTTTTTCATTCAGTGCAGAACTACACCACAGTTGTGTAGGCCTATATGATATGTCAATAAACCTTAGAAAATCTTGAAATCTTGAACGGGATGTGCAAAATAGTCATTATATACAGTCTTTAATTAACTATTAGTAGAGAATAACGAGTAATGAATATACTTTATAGGGATCCTATTAATATCTAATAATAAAAATAATGAAATTCAATAACATGCTTTAACCACCAGGTGTCTCTTTATATCATCTGTGCACCTTTATGGTGTAAATACAGCCTATCTACCAATTGGATCAAATATAAAAGTGAGCCGAATTAGTGTTGATACGGCAAGGAGACGTATTGTATGAAAAGAAATGTAAGATGTTGTTTAATGGCTGATATATTTATGATCCACGTCACGTTTTCAGTTCCTCATGTTTGTCTTCTCATCAGGGCTATAAATACAGAACTACGGCAGATATGTAATATTTAATGCAGCCGAACCGTGTATTATAATGCCGTTATGTGATGACTTTGAAAGAGAAAAGCAAGCACACTCGGAATAAGGTATTATTTTATTTTTTAAAAATGTTTTCGGTCTGTTTCCGGTATTTGTTAATGACGATGTGCTGTGAGATGTGACTCTGGAATTGCACAGGGGGAAATAACGTATCTTTAGATGCGGATTTTGTTAAACTAATATGTTTGCGCTGTGGACCAACACTATACATTGACGGGGAAGGGGGTAGCAATAAAGATAACACCATTAAACAGTTACACAACATAACAGAAATAATATCGATAGCAGCGTCCCTAGCAACCACCTTGGTAACAATGAAAACGTTGGACGCAATTTCCTGAAGTAATCTTCGTAATAACTAGCAAACTAAAGATCATGTACATCCACTGCACACATAATCTGAAATAACAACTCATATTTCTCGCATCAAATGACATCAAAACGCATTTTAATGGCCAAACTAACTTTAAAATAGGCATTTTACACCCAGAATAAAACGAAGTTCGGCCATGTTTTCTTTTTCTGCAGGGAGAAATGATAGCTGGGGATTCTGGGTAGTGTAGTGTCTTCTGCCATCCTTTACTCCGAAAAAAGATTTGTTTCTCCGAATCGAAGGGGAAAAATACAAAAGCATTGCACACAATTTAAACCAATCAATGTTGTGTAATTAACAAGGATAATCTGGTGTTTTTTTTTTTTAGTCGATGAGTAGTGCAGATATCACTGTAAAATCAATCGTCAGTAAGGGGAATATTTACTTACTACAATTCTCCGCTATCCAATGAGAATGGACGCTCACATTGCCTTTAAGGGCAGTCGACACAAACGAATGCCGTGCTTCCATGAGCGTCCATAGAAGCACATGGATATCCCGGAAAGCTGAAAATGGACGCTAAGGCCCCCCCCCTTGCATTGAAAATGGACGCTAAGGCCCCCCCCCTTGCGTTGAAAATGGACGCTAAGGCCCCCCCCCTTGCGTTGGAAAAAGCCGGCAGGGGACTTGACATAACGTCAACATAGGCCGACCTGGGAGTGAGGATGTGTTGTCTTTATCTGGAAAGTTATCCACATCTCATCACCACGTTGTCACGGCGACCCTTTGTCACGTCACAGATACGGTACCTGAACTCGCCGCCCGGAAGTACTAGACAAACGATACTGCCGTTGCTAAGGAGGCAAAAGTGCAAATTTGTATTGTATATTTTTTTAAACACAGGGTTTGGTTTCGCATCGCGACCGATTGACGGATTTCTGAAAGGGTATGGAGCCTATTCGGCCGTCAACGCAAGACAAGTCGAACGAGTCCACGCACACACGCCGGAAGAACTACAAATATGTCAGCTCTGTGTACTTCGTAGCGATTTTTGGACGCGTATCTAATGGGAATTGTAGTTTGTATGTAGTTTGCGCTGCTCTCATATCATTTCAATGGGTTAACTTTCTATTTTTCTGTGTTTTTGTATGTTTTGAGCTGAGGTGCCAACTCAACATACAATGTTGATGAAATGAATGAAATGTGGTGATGATTAATGGTTTTTGTGTTAATGTAATAGCAGTTAAAACAGGACCGGTCAAATTTGACCGCGAACACCAAAGTAAGGGGGGGGGGGAACGAATACAATAGGAGGGTTTTAATGTAACCATTGCTTATGACATTGATGATATTTTAAATAAAAAAACATATTCCCTAAAATGTGGAAGCTCTGGATGCCATACAAATGAATAGTTGATGTTTTTTAGGGCCACAACTTTGGCACTAGAGCACCTAGTGTTATCAAACGCATTTCAATGGTGAAACTATCCAAAAATATTGCATATGACAATATTTTCCACTACGATGAAAGGCGTGTAAACAACCCTACCACTACTACAACCCTAATTATATTGAAAAACATTTTAGAATGCCTCACGAAATACTTTAATGTAAATTAAAATGTGAAGGGATGTGTGTGATGTGGTGATTGACATTATTCACCCACGGATCTATGGGTTGGGTATTGTTCCGCACGGACATGTTAGTTAACCTGTTGATGTGAAATCCGAAAACATTTTTTAAAAATAAAATGATACTTTATTCCGAGTGTGCTTGCTTTTCTATTTGGAGGTCATCACATAACGGCATTGTAATACACGGTTCCGCTGCATTAAATATTACATATCTGCCGTAGTTCGCTATTTATAGAGCCCTGATCAGAAGACTTCTCGACAAACAGGAAGAACTGGCCTAAACTGAATATGTGACGTGGATCATAAATATATCAGAAATTAAACAAAATCTTCAATTTCTCTTCACAATATAAGTCTCCTTGCAGTATCAATACTAATTCGGCTGACTTTTATATTTGATCCAACCGGTATATTGGTATATTTACACCATAACGGTGCAAAGCTGATAGAAAGGGACACCTGGTGGTTAAAGCACGTTATTGAAATGCATTATTGTTATTATTAGATATTAATAGGAGACACATACAGACAAACTAATAAGGCTTTATTCAAACATTAAAGAATACTTTAGGTTAAGGTCTTATGTTGAATAAGAAAAAAGCTTTGGGGTATAAATATTAAGCCTGACAAAGTACTAATATATTGCTTTCCTGCAATGTTAACTATATGTTTAAGCACTTATTTTAACTGATATTATACATATGTATTATACTCTTATAAGATGTATGTAGATAGTATAAGAAATGTGCAGAATACGAAAGTTTAATAGTAGAGGTATACACACATATTGATAGATGTCTTGTAATGCACTGTTGAGGAACCTGCAACCCAAGTTGTTCATCTCCGACCTTGTCAGGTATTGAACATTCAATAAATAAAGAACACATACTTATTAAATATAAAACACAGCATTTGTGTGATTATACTAAATGATTTACAAATAAACACCTCTGCATATTTACAACTGTTACACAACTTGGGCTCAATATCTTATCTTAAGATCAATGGCTACTGCCATACGAAATGTGCCTCTGAACCTTGACAAGTGCATGTTTCAGGCTTATCAATGAACAACAGGAGGGGTCACAGACATAAGACCAGCTGTTAAATAAAG
>NC_047516.1:37052922-37077922 GCF_902827115.2 Pseudochaenichthys georgianus
TCATTCAATTTTCCAACCATTTATTTAGTAAATTCATAAAAATGTAAAATAATTGGGATTTCAACCTGTAGCTGAGCCTTGGCGTCGCCCTCCACGCCTCCCTCTCGGCTTGCCACGTTCTACACAGCCCCTTTTAGGGGACTGTAAAGTGTCTCCTACAGAGCGTGCCCGTTTCCTCTCCTCCGCTGCTTTCTGTGACCAAGTAACAACTCATGTAAGGTTGATGTTGCTGATAAACTGATACCATATGACAGTGGACAAATAAAAAGGAAATTCATTCTCTTGAAGAACATTTTTGCTTCAAGTTTTTCCTACCATATCCAACTAATGAAGTAAAACAAGTTGAACAAGCTTTATTTAGTAAGCCTCTGCCCCCCATGTTGTAATGATGAACCGTTTTGCAAAGGCCCTATACATTGATCCAACATCCAGTGACTCTTGGCCTGTTCAGCATCGTTTGGATAACAGATAGTGCCACATTCAAGTAGGAAATGAATGAGGTCATATGGGTTAAAACACCAACCTTAGCTTCAGCTAGCATGTGTTCATGCTTCAGCTCAAGAGCCATGCGTTTCCCTTTTTTGGATGTGGGATTATTGGGGTCTGGGTTGTGTTTTGTTGCCATTGCAACACAGCCAGCCAGCCAGCCAGACACAAGAGATATGCAAACAAACAGCTGCTGTATGAGACAGACAGAGATAGTGAGACAGATTGTAAGATTGAGATGGATAGATGAAGAAATAGATAATGAATGATAGAAAAAGATAGAGACAATAACTATAAGAAAGCTAGATAGATAGACAGAGAGATAGGTTGAGTTTGGCTCTTAAAAGTGCCTTATGATGGTGTAGGTCAGTGTATGGGTTTGTGGTGTGGGTACAGGAGCTGCAGGAGAGAACAGAAAAAGTGAATTATGTAGTGAAACTAGCTTTTTTTAAATGTATGCAGCCGTAATTAAGACACATCTTTTTTACACACCACTTATGAGCTGATATAAATGTAGCTAACTAGTTTAAGCTTATGTTGAACGTGA
The DNA here is from genome assembly GCF_902827115.2 of Pseudochaenichthys georgianus. NCBI lineage: Eukaryota > Metazoa > Chordata > Actinopteri > Perciformes > Channichthyidae > Pseudochaenichthys > Pseudochaenichthys georgianus. The sequence goes on from NC_047516.1 coordinate 37,053,956, forward strand.
GCTAGCTAGCTAGCCGCCCGCAAGAATTATTTCACATTAATGTTGCTTTGCTGATTATGGCGAAGGCATTTCTCAGACTTAGAACAGTTCATTATGTATGATGAACCATGCGAGTGAAGGCTTAAAAAAATCCCCAATTATTAAATCTAAGCAAAACATGCATCAGACTTTAGTGACACAACTTACTTTGTCAGAGGATGGATTGCAATGCCGGTGGCAGCGGTCTTTGGCCAATAGGTGGTTCTCTGAATTATGTAATTTCCTGTACCGATTATACAATAAAATATTAATACATTTCCTGTATTTTGACACGATAACTCTTTAATAACCTAAGTAGCCTACGGAAAAAAAAGTATATATTGCCTTATAAAATACAGAAAAGTTTAAACATCTAGCATGATAATAATAAAAAAAACTAATGATATCTTAAACCAAAATAAATAAAATGGAAAATTAACCGACAACAACAATTTAACATAAATAAAACAAGGATTAAAACAAGGATACATTTGAATCAATGTTGTGTAAAGTACCCGTTATGGTTAAAAAAAATATTTTTTTATTTCTATTTTTTGAAAATAATACAGCTTCCGGCTTCCCGGGACACGAAGAGGAGACACGAACAATTCTTCCACTTGAAATGCGTTTAAACTGTGTCAGAGAGATGTTTAATCAGTTCATTTCAATTGTTTAATAATTGGTGTTTAATACTGGCAACTTCTAATTGTTGGAAAAACGAAAACGTTCCCAATCGAGACGCCCCATAGATCATTTTGGGGGGGGGGGCGTTCGACGGATCGATCCAGCTTCGATTCCGTAACCTTGACGCACTGCCAATCCAACATCCAATCCCGATTTGAAGTTTAATCACGTGGACTGTAGTCCTAAACGATATCTGGGGATTATGGGTAGTGTAGTGTCTTCGACCATCCTCACCTCGATGACAGCGCAAAGTCGATGATGCTCGAAATGTCCCTTATAGGCCTACTTCTGTTTCCGGTTATTTTTATTTTGAAATTCAGTCCCTGACGGACGCCAAAAAAGCCCGAGATTATTGAATTAAACCAATAAATAAAAGCAAGGACAATTGTGTGTTATTGGTGAGTAAATAACAGTGTGTTATTTTGAAAAGAATAACAAATTAGAAGGAAAAAAAGATTTAAAAAATACAGATTTCAGTATCCTGAGGCTCTGAGCCCCATTTCTTTTCATCACAGATGGCAACAAAAGTCCGAAATTATACGATTTAAAATAAAAGCAATACTTGTGGCTTGATATTGAGTAAGAACATGTTTTTATGAACCACACAAAAGACGTGCTGCAGGCAGTAGAAATACATTGCTTTTAAATTCGTGCTGTGCAACACGAAGAAAATCGTGCTGTGTAACACGAAAAAAAGGGGCAAATCGTGATGGTGAACACGAATCAATAGATTAAAAATCGTGTTGGTGAACACGAAATGCCGTGAGACTGGGTTGTGTAGAAATGCGTGTGTGCACCACGACAAAGGAGCCTCATTCACTTTGCATAGGGGTTGTTTGCGTGGTGCCGACACGTAAATGTAACAAAGTTCGTGACTCCACCACGCATTGTGGTGTTAAGAAGTCGTGGTGGAGTCACGCATTCTGGTGAGATCAGGTTGGTAAAAACATGTAAATTCTAATGTCCGCCTAAAAAAACCCCATTACTTATAGTGAAAACCACCCTTGAATGATGGGCTAGTAGACTAAAAGCTTTAGGAATCCAAACTATAACATATAATAAGTACCCTGTATCAGGATTGATGCAAAACAAGTGAAATTTGACCTTTTTAGAGAGGTTTAGACAAATAAAGTCCAAGCGGACTCACCTCTGGGTAATTTGGGAACCATCAGTTCCATTTGAACTTTTTCACTGTAAAAATCATTGTATTACTTTGAATTATCACTATAGGTATTCATTCCATCCAAATACAACTGTTGTGAAAAAAAAATAAAACACTGTTATCCTCTTACAGTGAGCCTCTGAATTAGCCCCGAGCGAAAAATGCTAACCTATTACTGCACCGAAAGTCACTCCTAGCTCCCTTATTACTTATCCTAGCTGCACATCCAACACATTGTTATTATGATCATAAAGACACAGAATCTAACGGTGCCCACCTCAACAATGAAAGATACAAACTCGCGACGTTATCAACAAAAACGTACATCAAAACAAGTGGCGCTAGCGCTAATGCGCTAGGCTAACATGGCTCACCTTCCTCTTTGTCTGGTCTAAACTGGTCTTCAATGGCATTAAAACGATAAAAACGATGATGTAGTTAATCCATAGGTTAATATCCAATGTGGCTGTGTCCCCTTTGAAATGTTCTGATAATCTATAAGCAATAAAACTGCAATTCCGTTATCTGCTGTCCGCTCTGTGCTCCATGCGCTCTGGGTCCTGCAATTCCTGCTTCCTTACGTAGTAAACAATAAGTAAAGTCTCCTGCGTAATGTACTTAAACTGGCTGGCATTCTTTATACTTTACGCAGGACCATATCTCTGGAACCCATTGGTCGATTTGGGTGATTTACACCTTTTTCTTAACCATTACATCCAATAGAATCGATGGGCAGTTCCCAAATCCACGTAAACATTACCATTGCGGACGTAATAGAGAAGCAAACGAAACATATCTGAAAGTACAAGCCTGGACTGCAAAACTTTATACCCAGTATATTGCCATTAATATGATGATGGATTATCAGTAAAAATGTCTACGTGACACAAAGACATTCGATTAACCTTGAGTGGCGTTTTTATTCCGTTGAACACAACTTTTGATCACAAATCAAAAAAGGTAAGACGTAATTATTGTAATATTTTTGAAACCGGATGTTGTTTACTTTCTCTTTTCTGGCTGATAGCTCCAGGAATTCGAGGTCGTACAGTGATGACATTACATGTGTGGAATCTGTGGAGTCTCAGCTTTAAATCGTATATCTTGTTTGTGCAGTTAAGATAGTAATAAGGGCATTTCTACCGTGAGTTCTGTGTAAAAAAGCATTAGCATTAGTTAGCATTTTTTCGCTCAATGCTAATTCCAAGGCTTGGTATTACTCTTGTGTTTTTTTTAGCTAACAATTGTTCTTATTGTCAGTTAGCGGAGTTTCTTACCTTTAAAAGGGTATGAAACATTAATAGTTTCATAAATGTTAAGAAGCCCTGAGACATAGTCTCGTAAAAAAACGGTGTGAGGGGTCCATTGGGGGGACCTTCGGGCTTAAGAGGTTAACCATAACCAACACATGCCTAACCCTAACCCTTACCCTTAACCTTAACCTTACCCTTACCCTAATCCTAAACCTAACCAAGTCTTCACCCTAAAATTAATGATTCAGCCTCACGGGGACCTCCAATTTGTCCCCATAAGGGAAGCCAGTCCCCACACGTGACTATGTAAACAGATGTAGGTCCCCACAAGTATCGTAATGCTAGACCACACACACACACACACACACACACACACACACACACACACACACACACACACACACACACACACACACAAGTGATCATTTCTCTTTTAATTGAAAATGTTTTACAAAGATTACCATAAATATGGAGTATACAAGTGCACACTGTACATGGAGGTCCACAGGTCAGGCCTACTGCCAGAACAATCCATCATGGTGGAACTCACTGACAGCGAGCTCTGTGCTCTTATACATCACTGTATCAAAATAAAGGCTTGTCTTGAATACATTTGTATGTTCTTGTGCACTGCCATTCACAACAATGTAGCTCTATAAATGATTTCCTTACCACTTCACATGAACTCTTGTCATTTGGCTTTAATGTAGTAAAAACAATACAAAAAACAATAACTTCCGAAGCTTCCTGGCAGCTCACTGACCCGTCAGGCTTCAGTGAAACACATGATGTGACTCTTCAACATCATCACGTACATCCTCTGCTCACACATGCTCCAGTGTAATGACAACACAGCACAATGGATAGTATGATCATTACACATATATCTGTTTTTCCTTTCTTTAAATAATTCAAATTATATCGCAATAGGCATTTTTGTGACTTCAAGGTGGAGAGAAAAAAACACGATTAACACTTTTTTAAGTCTTACGTTTTATAGATGTATTGATTTTTCGCATTATTTATTATTAAGACTTTAGCCATTTTGAAATACTGACTCTGCATAAAAATATTATACATTTAAAAGCTAACATTTATAATAAGTTCATAATCGTAATGATCACTCACTGAGCACAGTGCCTCTGTGTCATGTAGTGTGTTAATGAGCTACAGATGGAAACGATAGTTCTTATTTGAAATGGAAACTAGCAGTAGCAGTATTAAGCCGCCATTTATTTCATCATATTCTGGAAGTTGCTTTAAAGCCCCAAACTTAAAGGAGGTGTTTCTCATGAAAGGAAACAGTATCAGAGCACTATCTAGGCACCTTCCGGAACAACACGTTGACAACAGTGATCTTGATTTGGAAAGACTTGTGTCAGCTTCCTGTTACTGTAACTTGGAAACAAATCCGTTTTTTTCCAACTGACCTGAATTAAGAAGAAAAGAGAGAAACATGTAATAATGAAGCATTCCATCCTGTTCATCTTTGGTTCGGTATCCAGTGTTGCAGGCAGACATGGGACCTGTGTTATATTTCCTATACAGGCCAACACTATGCTATGCTGTAAGAAAATAAATATCATATTTACAATTTCAATTTAGCAGGCAACTTTAAATTATTCAAAGTTTGGACTCGTGTTTCAGCAAAGTCACCAAACTGCATTTCTAAATACTGCTCAATATTCTAAGAGGCTTTTGCTAATCTGTGTTTAAAGAATTCAGTCTGAAAGCATTTTATAATCTGAACCACCGACAGAAGTAAAGCCAAAAAAAGGATTACAAATATTTTGCAATGCCAAACTTGAATCATGTATAACGTCCTGCTGCTGCAGCAACACACTCATTAATACACATCTTCAGATTGTACACCCAGCCCCTCCCTGGCCCCTCCCTGGCTCGGACATTCACTCCTCTGTCTGATATATTGTGCTAACATCTATTGTGTCTTGACAGTCCCTTCTTTAGGTTGTTCATATGAAGATAATGGACACAGCTGACCTGCTTAGCCCTCTTCTTCATCATTTTATATTCATCTGTGAGACCCCCCCCCGGTCATTATCCATGTGCTTCATTCTTGTGTGGCAGGAGAAAAATTACAATACAACGTTTGAAAAATATGAAACAAAGAAACAAATGAAATGTTAGATATGCATTGATAAAGTAGAAAAGTGGATACTTGACAAATGTATGAAAATCATTTCTACAGTATACAGTTTGAAATGTATACGGTGCATAAAGAATATAAAAGACAAGGTATAAGTAAAACAGTTTGTGTCTGACAGTCAAGCAGGAAGTGGAGTGGAGCTCTCCATCCTGTGTTCCTGCTAACGCTAGGCGTAGAGTTCCCCTTCAACATATCTGCAGCTGACCCTCTCCACAGTGTGTGGGGGGGCAGGACAGTTTGTGTCAGCGCTGTAGGTTTACACCAGAGATCCGGCCTGGTTCTGTGCAGGCACCATGATGGGCACCCCTCCCATGCGGGCGATGTTGGAGGCAGTGACCGTGGAGGTGGGCAGCGGTGGGGGGGCGGGGCCGGGGGCAGCCTGGAGGTGCTGAGGCTGGCTGTAGGTCTGTGGGAGCACTTGGGCCTGGGGCAGCTGGCCGTAGCGCTCTGGCCTGGGGAGGGAGCTGCCGTTGGTGCTGGCCTCCGAGGGGAGGGCCCCCCGCGGCAGGGTGCTGTTGTTGTTGTAGCTGTAGTGGGTGGGGGTGGGGGTGGAGGCGCCGTGGTGGCGGGAGGGGCGGTACCCGGCCATGCTGCCCGTGGCCGTGATGATGGAGGCGGTGTCTGAGGGGGGGCGCTGCGGGTATTGCTGCAGGTGGTGGTGGTTGTTGTCGTGGTGGGGGGGCTCTTGGTGGTGGGGGCTGGAGCCGATGGAGGACAGGGTCCCGTTCTTAGAGATGATATCTGACCCCATGCCACTCTTAGCCCAGGACACACGCTTAGGAGCCTGAGCGTCCTCCCTGCGGGGGGGGGGGGGGGGGGGGGGGGGGGGGGGGGGGGACAACGTCAACTTCCTGTTTCAGATTACTGTCAAATAGTGTTTTAGTCTCGGAAGGGTTCCTAACTGAGTAACATTACCCAGAAGTCACTTGGTGTCAGCCATGATAAGAGCTGTTTCTCTACATGATAGGAGAGGAATTCAATGCTTCTTCATTGTCTCATTTAGCTCAGCACTACCACATAATGCTGTCCCACAATTCCTTGCAGCGCCAACATATAAAGTGGCAAACCAAATAGGCCGATCATAGAACAACCGATAGTGACCAACACACATAGATCATGTCATTTACAGAGCTTTATATCTTATTCCAAATCTTGCTAAAGTTCTTATTTGTTTTGAACTTTTAACAATATGTTAAACCGAAAGGCAAACGATGAACGTTACCCGTATTACTGTTATGAAATCATCACATGAAGTCAGCATTCAAAATATGGACTGAGTTTGATGGTGTTTCTTAACTTTGGTCCTTATCTGTTATTTGATTTGACTTAATGTGTTTATTTATTATTCATAACGTGTGCATATCTTTTCATATAATATGTAAGTCTACTCTTTTGACTTAATACTCTTGCTGTTGTAAATGTCCTCGTTGCGGGACGAATAAAGGAATTCTGATAATGTCCTGAAGACTTCTCCTTCACATCTTTCCTTGACCCCATGACCTTTTTCACTGATGTTAAGGACTAGTGATCAGTGAAGGACAGAGGACAGAGGACAGGATCTGACCACAGCCACAGAGTGTATCGTGTCCCTGACATGACCTGTAGATGGATACATGGACACTGATAAAGGCTCGCCACACCAACTCACTTGATCTCGTTAGCCATGTCGTCCTCGTTGTCTCTCCGCCTCTTCACCTGGAAAACCAGGCAGATGAGGAGGAGGAAGATGAAGCCGACCACTGAGCCCACTGTGGCGCCAACAATCATCCCCACATTAGTGGCTACAGGAAGGATGATGGAAAACACAGTAATTATGTCTGCATAGCATTCATATTGTGTTGTGAACGTTCTCTTTGTTAAACTCAAAGGAGTGTGTCAAATCAAAATGGTCACATTACAAGAAAACAAACATTAGCTAAAGAACTCATGTTTTGAAATGTCTTCGGGTGCTGGGTGCTACGTACAGGTGACGATGTCCAGGTTGATGGAGCAGCTCTCGGAGCCGGCGGAGTTGCTGGCGCTGCACTCGTACTTCCCTGACATGTTGCTGTTCAGGTTGCTCAGCTTCAGAGTGCCGGTCTTCTCGTCTGAAACAGTGCAATTGATTTTGTTTTGATTTATTTGGAACCGTTATTAATAAATGTTTCTGTTTCAGTGGGACGTGCGCTTTGCTCAGGTGGGGGGGGGGCTAACACCTTCAATTGGAGGTGCGGTGTGTGACGGGAGGGCAGCAGCAATACCGTCATTACACACAGCCTTTGTTTTAGTAAAGACAGATTATTAGGATCTGCTGTTTAAGTTTACGTTAAAAAAGGGGATATTGTTTTCGTATTTAGTTTAGTTTAGTCTGGAAATAAAACGTTCAAGAGCAACAAAACGTCCAGTGGATTTTTGACTGCGCGTCTGACACTTTGACTGCGCGTCTGACACTTGTACTGCGCGTCTGACACTTGTACTGCGCGTCTGACACTTTGACTGCGCGTCTGACACTTGTACTGCGCGTCTGACACTTGTACTGCGCGTCTGACACTTTGACTGCGCGTCTGACACTTGTACTGCGCGTCTGACACTTTGACTGCGCGTCTGACACTTGTACTGCGCGTCTGACACTTGTACTGCGCGTCTGACACTGCTTCCCAAGCTCTACATGTGGCCAACAAAAAGAACCTTTGAAATGTGTTATAAGACCAACTGTTTGTTTTGGCCACTCCAAGCAGAGAACACGGAGCACTACAGCCAGGTAGCATACACATTACTCCATGTGTATTAAGACATGCACATACACCCACATGCACACACCAGACAGAACACACTCACCCTGCAGAAGCATCCATGGCTTTGACACATTAGAGCAATAAGAAGATGCTTTGCTGTATTATTCACAACCACTTAGATGGAAGTTCATCTTTAATTCTAAGTGTTGGTTACTTTGTCATCCAAACTAACCACAGACAAAAGGGGTTCCTAACTTTCCTTACACTCTTCAAAATGGAATGGTACTGTCAGCTGTTGCAGGCTCAGGTAAAGCATGGTGTGTGTCCACACAGCGCCACTTTCTGAGCATTAAATGGTTTACTATTAAAACAGAGCGCACGTCATAGAATATGGCCACTATGAGAAAAGCGCTGAACCTGAGAGGAGGTGGGGTCCCTTGACCTTTCACCTCAAGACATCTGAGTTCAAATGTGTTCTATGGATAGTCAGGTATAATTAAGTGCTTGTTTACATGCAGTTCAAATGTGTTATTCTCACCTCTAATGTGACAGGTCCCCGCACTGTGGGGACAGTCTCCTACACTGCATACATTGTGAGTGTCTGGAAAGCTGAGTCATGTGGATTAAAGGAGCCCAATCAGAAGTGTGGGCCCCTCCCCATTACTCCACCTGTTCACACCCTCTGGACTGCAAACATATCCTTTCTTAGTATCTAGTTTATTATTAGGTCGTTTTATCCAACTCATTTTAATATTATATTAAACAACAAGTGGATCAAAACCAAACCTGCTGCTTATTCCACCTGAATGTATTCATCATTTGAATCCCATTTTACGCACACTCTTTAAAGCCCACACGTACTCCTTGATCTTCGTGTCTGAAGTCGACCCTTGCTCAGCTGCAGCGACAGGAGCAGGTTCATACATCTCAATAATAAGTTAGTGTGACACTTACTGAGCATGGGGGAGAAGAAGACCTGGGAGGTGGGGCTGGTCTTCTTCCAGCGGTACAGAGGGAGGGGCTTCCCGGAGCTGGAGGAGCAGCTCAGTGTCACGTTCCCCTTCAGCACCGGCTTCCCCGACACAGAGCACTTCGGGACCGCCGGGGGCACTGAGAACAGGATCACACAGTGATTACATCGCACAACATAGGTCCAGTTTTCAGGGTAAGAAGTATATTTATATTAAGGATGTGTCCTACCCTTCACGTCCAGAGTGAGCTGGGCGGTGCTGCCGGGGTCGCCGGGGATGATGACCTGGCAGACATAGCGTCCTGAGTCGGACTCCTGCGTGTCGTTGATGTACAGAGACAGGTTTTCTGAGGGCATGCTGGAGCTGAAGCCAACGCGGCCCTTAAACTGGGGGCTGCCCACGCTGATGGAGCCTTTGGTGTAGGAGATGATCTGGACACGAGAACAGAGAACCAGGGTCAGATGGAAAATAACAAGAAATGGAAGAGGCTGCAGCCATCAGGGGAACATCAGTTTGTCCCATGGGAGAAAAACGGGATGGGTTGAACTCCTATGTATATAGGTATACAGTCTATGCTCAAAGCCTACCATCTTCACACATACACACACTTCAATAAGCCCCCCCGCTGCACTAGGTGATGCAGTACTTTATTCTGTGCCACACACAGTGGCTCAGTGGCTTGGCTTGGGAACTGGATGGTCACCAGTCACTGGTTTAAGTCCAAGTACAGGCCAAAACATGTTTGCCATGTTTGTATTACACAAATAGCACCAATAGTATTACTAACAGAGTAACAACTGATATGAATAAAGTAGATCTTCTTCTACATCACCACCCTGCTGCCCTGAAATCTTACCAAAGCACCAAATGTGGATTATTTCCAGAGAAATGTTTGCAAGAAACGGTTTAGCTTCCAGCAAATGTTTATTGCATGATGTACACATGCATATCGTGGCTAGTTTATAAGATTCACATCTTCATTTGGAACCAGTGGTCGGTCTTGTAGCTGATTGACAGTGAAGGCAGATTGTATTTAGGGATGGACCAACACACTGTTTGTTTTGTTGGCAGTAACAAAAGTAAATAGTATTGCATAAATTATATTGCCAGCCTTACCATTTAAGTAGGGGCGAATAAAAACAGCACTTATTGGACAGCTGACATAAGTGTAGCTTCAGGCATATGGATCACAGGTGGAGGCAGTCTGTTTTTTTGACAGTGGTTCAGAGTGTGATTGCATATGGATTTAACAATCTGATATGCCAGCAGCGCTCTACAGGAGTCAGTGTGTGCCAATACTGTAATATGTAAGACATATGACTGCAGGACCCGATTACTGGACGACAGGATCCTGGAGAATACAAACATTGTAAAAAAAGAGAAGTTGTTCAGTGTTAAACTAGCTTAATAGTTTGTCAGCAGATACGACCTCACACACCATGGGGAGGGCTGTGCAACACACACACACACACACACACACACACACACACACACACACACACACACACACACACACACACACACACACACACACACGCTCCCTACAGAGATTTGCTTTGAGTGTGTCCTTCTCACTCATCATTCTGGCTACAGATGAGAGTAAATCTGAGGTACTGGATGGCAGTCGCATGAAACAAAGCTTCACTTTATCAACTGTGACTTTTCCAGCTCTGGGAGTTCTCTTCTCCCATGATTCCTTTTGGATTTGATCCTCTTTTGGGTCGTCCATCTGTACAGCCCAGTAATCTGACCTGGGCCGATCTGTAAACTAAGCCCCGGCCAGGTCTCTAGGTAATGAGTAAACACACAATGCCGGGTTGGGGGGGGTTGTATGAGGGGCCGTGTAGGCCAACATTCAAACTAACCTCGCACACACACTACTGAACACATATGGCCTTGCACACACACTACTGAAATACTCTCACATTCACTACTGAACACCTCACACACACACTACTGAAAATTAACCAACCACACACACTATTGAAATCCTCTCACATTCACTACTGAAAATTAACCTCACACACGCAACTGAAAACATTTTACTGAAAGGTTCTCAGTAGGGAATGTGCATGTGTTTCAACTATGTGTGTGAGGGGGATTCTTGCTGGAATGGAAGTCATTGTAATGAAACGGAAGTAACAAAGAACAATGCTGCAGTGATAATTCTCCTCTACTCTGTTTGGAAGTCGCCATTAAAGAAGAAGAATGAAACAGAAGGTCCAATTCAGCATGGATTTATAGAGAAACGGCACCGCAGCAGTAGGCTGGACCGAGCAGTCTACGGTCTGGTCTATCGAGGTGTCCTTGTTTACATCACCTGGCGCAGCTCGTGAGGTGGCCTAGCAACCCGCTAGCAACATGCACAGCTAACAAGCTAACTAAACCGAAATTGAGCCAGAATCTTTCCTTTTTAGTTGTACCATTTATTGAAGTGATTGATATTTCAGGCTGAGAGGACAAAGGCCAGTTAAATATGGTTGATTAAGCTGTGTACTTCTAGCCAACAGTTATGTTAGCATTAGTTAGTTAACAGCAGTGGCGTTTTCACCTGGAGATCAAGGGAAGCCAGGCTTCCCCTGTTTTTTCGGACTGTAGTTATAATTTTAATAAATAAAAACACTTCGTTTAGTTTCGGAAATTCTTTGTTGTGTGTTGCTGCCGACCCATCTCTCCCCCATTCTCATTGAGTATGCTAGATGTTATGGTGAAACAGTATATTGCACTCTCTGTTGCGAGAGGAGGCCAGCTGAAATTGGCTTCCCTTGGTGAAAAAAAATGGAGGGATTGACCAATCAGACAAGGCTCACGTCATGCCCCTGCCAACCTGTGATTGGTCAGGGCCAGAGCCATATAATAGAAGTGTGTCTGTGTAGTGAATGTGAGAGTATTTCAATAGTGTGTGTGTGTGTGTGTGTGTGTGTGTGTGTGTGTGTGTGTGTGTGTGGTGTGTGTGTGTGTGTGTGTGTGTGTGTGTGTGTGTGTGTGTGTGTGTGTGTGTGTGTGTGTGTGTGTGTGTGTGTGTGTGTGTGTGTGTGTGTGTGTGTGTGTGTGTGTGTGTGTGTGTGTGTGTGTGTGTGTGTGTGTGTGTGTGTGTGTGTGTGTGTGTGTGAGGTAAGGTTCATTTTGAGTTGTGTGTGTGTGAGGTTACTTTTCAGTTGTGTGTGTGTGAGGTGTTCAGTAGTGAATATGAGAGGATTTAAAGTGTGTGAGGTACATTTTCAGTGGTGTGTGTGCGAGGTGTTCAGTAGTGAATGTGAGAGTATTTCAGTTGTGTGTGTGCAAGGCCAGATGTTTTCAGTAGTGTGTGTGTGAGGTGTTCAGTAGTGAATGTGAGAGTATTTCAGTAGTGTGTGTGTGAGGTGTTCAGTAGTGAATGTGAGAGTATTTCAGTTGTGTGTGTGTAAGGCCAGATGTTTTCAGTAGTGTGTGAGCGTCCGAGGTGAGTTTGCATTTTGCCCTACACGGCCCTTCATAGGGTTGCGCTTGTTATGCAACCCCTCCCTGCTTGATTTCCTGTTCCACCACAACAATGATTTCATAAATAATGGGAACACACGATCATCTACAGAGAAGTGCATTAAAGCAGTAAAGACATAATAATGTTTGTACAGTATGAACAAACAGTATATCGCCTTCAGGTAGTTATTGTCCTGGATTAATTTCTAAAGGTTTACGAAGGAAGAGCTTTGCAGATTAAAAACATGGGAACATGCAAACATCCTTCATCCTGTCATCACAGATATGTCCACCTCGGAGCGAGAGACTCCCCTGCTAGGCTGCACATACTGCAGTATGTCAGGGTTAGGGGGGTTCTTTACAAAAGTAACCCATCACAAAAACTAGTTACCTAATAAGAAATGTAATCACTAACAAAATCTAAATATCTAAATATAAAAGTAAAGAAACAACAGAACAATATGACCTTATCAAAGAAGAAACCAAGATATTTAGTATCAAAACGTGTCCTCTGCTCAGATATTATAAGAAAAGCTGCCTTTCATTAATCCAGGCAGCAGCCTGAACACCAACACTGAAACACATGAGCACACACTACAGTCTGAAAAAGCAGAAATAAAATCTGAGCTGACAGGAAATGCTCCATTTTAGTTTAACACACACAGTTAAGCTCACACACACACTATTTTATGAACATACAGGTTCACCTGCTGATTAAAAACAGAACAAATGAGGCAGAGAAAGTGAAAAGCATGCAGCAGATTCAGGGAGTAGAAGTATAGATTCACACTTAAAGTATTATCCTACAGAACAGAACAGCTGACAGAGAAGAGAGAACATCTGATCCTTTACAACAAACACTAGATGCTCTTTCTAGGTTTTACTAACAATGTAAAACCTAAAAAGTAATTCCCAATTTTTTTAAATGTAGCAGTAATCTGATTCATATGTTTTTTATGTAACTTTAAGGGAATACAGTTACCTTTTTATCCTGATTACATTATACTGTTACATGTAATCCAATACTCCCCAAGCCTGTGTACTGTAGCATATTTCTGATGGAGCAAGACATGAAAAGATAAGATGTACTGGACTGACCCTAAATTGGGAATTTTTGAAGATAAGATATACAAATATCTCTTAAGTGTTTTCCATGATGTAATGTAGGGTGTCCCTCCTTACCAGCTGGGTGGTGTCAGGTGTCTGGAAGTTCCAGATGATGGTGTTGAGGCTCAGGTCACTGCCGGAGCTCCTGCTGTACGCGGCCCTTAGAACCACCATCTGACCCTGGATCACCTCCATACTGGACTGGGGCATCTGGATCTGGGCCCACACACCTGGGAGGGAGAGAGGGAAGTTAGGATCTGATCATATATCCTATAATAATGGACTGTGGTGAGGAGATCTGACGTGTGGTAAAAACAGCTTCGATGTTTAAAGACAATTGTTTACCAAGCATTAGGTGTCCAGCATTGAAAACCAGAATATCCTAAATAAATTAAAACATGCAGAGAATAAAGCTCATTGTCAGAGTTCACAATGAGACCGTCATATCTCAAGAAGGAAAGTATAATCATAGTCCTAAAAATCACAACAAATGCTGTCCCTACCAACCAAAGTTAAGAGTGTATCCATGCAGGTCCGATCTTCAATACATGTCTGTTACAATAACGTGTGTGATGAGAAATACTCCACAAGAGGTCACTCTGTCAGGATCAGAGCTTCCCAATGTTCATCTAAACAAGATTTGAGCTGAGGGAATTATATGGGACTTCATATGATGTAGATATGTGACGTCAACATGAGAGCAAAACAAAAGAAAGAAAACAGTTTATCTGGGAAAATAGCACTCCTTTTTTAAAATTAATCTTTGATTTATTTAATTCTAAAATGGAGCAACTGTCACAACAATTCTGATCGAGATAGATGTCGAAGAGGGCTCAATGAATTCCAAAGAAGCAGATTGTGGATCCAGCTGAGGCTGACAGACAGGTCAAGTTTGTCCAACAGCCTGAAATGAGCTTCAGGTTCCAGTCACAGGAACATGTAGTGTGTCTGTATGACCAGAGGGGGGCAGCAGAGGCCCAGACCCACCAAGTGGTTAACGTGTCCCCAGCTGGTCCACAGTCAGCATCACCGTGTTCATTCACACACGCACGCACACACACACACACACACACGCACACACACACACACACACACACACACACACACACACACACACACACACACACACTCTCTCTCACTCGCACACCCACGGCAAGTGATTAAATATGTACGTGAATCGATGTTGTGCCATCTAAAAGTGCGTGTGTGTGTGTGTGTGTGTGTGTGTGTGTGTGTGTGTGTGTGTGTGTGTGTGTGTGTGTGTGTGTGTGTGTGTGTGTGTGTGTGTGTGTGTGCGTGTTCATCAAAAAGCACACAATGTAGATATGTGACAGGTGTGTGTACATAAGAACATACGTGTTAACGAGTGTGATAGACATGATATTTGTGAATCTCACTGCAAAAAAAAAAAAATCTAGCTAATGACATCCACAGCACAAACACTCATCATCTACTTCACTGCACTCCAAAAATAGTGATTTTAAAGTAGCCGCATGCCAACCATGCAGACTGTAGTATCCCTCCACTGCACTACAACAGGAGATAGAAAACCATTCCCAACAATGCATTGTTTGGGGGGCACATGTGTCCCCTTTTCGCCATGCAGGTTACAAATATACATCTGTGAGACTCAATTAATTTAAATGAATATTATTTCTAATTGAAGCTTTAATGGCACAGCTAAAATTAGAGCCAAATAACAGGTAAGAGATCTGTATCAGGTTCTATGTCACCGTGGAAACTGATGGAGCTGACGGTGACGAGGGAGACATGATGTGTAGGCTACACTCCTCTGGGAATGAGTCACAGTAATGAAGTCATTAAGACATAGATAGAGGTCGGCATGGAGATGGAAAGCAGCGGGGGAAAGGAGGATAAAGAAGGACAGGAGACCGAGAGGAGAGTCGTGGTGTCAATCACCCTTCAGACCCTAAGAAGCTCTGCAGTGAGACGCAGACCTCTTGTCTCGGGGCTGGCTGATGGATGGAGAGTTGGATCAGTGCACGTGTAGAGATGACACGAAGAGGCTTAAGCATAAAGGCAGTGAGTCAGTGTGGAGCGGCTCTGTGATGATGCAGTAAGCCGGCTGTACGTCTGAGGAGCGTCTTATACACAACTGTAATGTGAGCCAAGTGTGCACTACGGAAAGGATAACATACAACATATACAAAAAACAACACATAGCAAATATTGCAAAAACTAAAACAAAAGAACCAAATGTTATTATTATTATTGGGCTAAAGCACCTTTTCTCCAGTGTATGCTGATTGTCTTCAGTTATGCTGACCTGCTAAATATAAGGCTGCTCATGTAAATAATGTATATGTCTACAAGCAAATATGTAAGCGTATTAGAGTTTTGTTCTTGTTTCGTTTGCTTATACTGCACGTAGACTTATGATTCTATACTCTGAACAAAGTGCATCTGCTTAATGAGATAACCCGATAAATACAAATGTACAACAAAAAAAGATATGAGGCTACAGCCAGCAGCCATGAGCTTAGCTTAGCATGTTTGTCCACGCCAAGTGCTGCTTTAAGAAGATTTCCTGACAGAAATCCTCCCTGATACTGATGAGAGTGCCCCGCACCAAAGGAAAGATGAATGGGCCTATGTAGGAGGGAGGAGGGAGGAGGGAGGAGGGAGGAGGGATGAACAGAGAAAGGAAGCAGGCTACGTGAGTCACACTCATAACGTTCACTCTCCTATCTTCATTTGGTCAGTGAGGATAAATCTCTGTGGCAGCTCTGAAATCCACTCTGCAGGCTGCATGGCGATTGGCTTTAAATATTCCATGCTGACTGATGGCAGGCTGATGGGAGCCGGTTGGTTCAGGCTGGAGAGAATGAGGGGAGTAATGAGGTCACAGGGTCTCACTGAGGTAATGAGGGGGGCGTTTCACTAAGTGTGCTTTAACAAGGTGTTCATGCATCTGCCTGCCTTCAGGTGGAGGGTGTGCACAGGACCTCATGTTCATAGGGAGGTGGATAAAGGATAACAGGCTTACAGCACTGCTTACTAACTTGTTTCATATTAATGTCATGGCAACAGTCAACAAAACTCTAATATAATATTCCGAATTTCTAGTCTACTACCAAGCTCCTGAAAACTCCCAAGCCATAGCGAGTGTTGTGTTACTGTGACAACCATCAATCCTGACTAGGCCTGTCATTAGCTCATTTAGATTGGACATTGCGTTGGAAGTAATAACGAGGTGACAATAAGAACAACACACGGAATGAATAATGAAAGCATGTGGTGCCTGGTTTCACTGTCGGTGTGTTTCCTCCTTTATGAAAGCCAGTTCGATTCTTTTAACATGTACCATAACAGGATATTACACACAAACAAGTCACACAACACACACACACACACACACTCAAAATGAGCACAATGCATTTCCTGGTTGTAATCGAGGGACAATATAATCAACGGAAGTCAAACCAAGCTGTTTCTTCAGAAAGCACAGCCACACATTATGTAAAGGCCTATTATGCTCATTACTGTTCCTCTACTGCAGTGTTTCTCAAATTGTTTCATACCAAGGACCACTTAACCAATAAAAAAACACTCGCGGACCACCTAACTCCACAAATATCCCAAAACACATCGTTTTTCTAGAACAGATTATAAATCGCCTGAAAATTGTACAAACAAGTGGCAACATGTGTGACGAAGGTGTTGCCCTGGGCTTTATCATGCAATAGAAAGTGAAACTTAAGCTCGCTCCATTGCGGAGATATTACCGCGAGAGTGCGGAAAACTTAAATGTATTTATTTATTTAAAATGTGAAATGTTACCAATATACTCACGGACCACTAGGGGGCGCTCACGGGCCACCAGTGGTCCGCGGACCACACTTTGAGAAGCACTTCTCTACTGGGACATGTGTCCACTCTTTAACGTTCAAACAGCTCTTTATTGTTCTCATACTGCCTGTGCTGCAGCACCTCTTTTCACCCTCTGTCTGAAACCAGAGCCCAGTCTGCTCTGATTGGTTAGCTGGTGGCCGGCTCTGTTGTGATTGGTCAACAGCTTAGACATGTCCCGCCCCTTAGCACATACAATGTGTTTGAGCCCTAGCCAAATAAAGACGTGAGTATTACATAGTGATGTCACTATGTTATGGTAGCAATCAAAGCCTTTAGCCTTTTTAGAGTCCTATAAAGGTTTTCACACAAACCTATAGAGCAGGGATATTCAACTTCATTAGCAAGTGGGCCAAATAGGAACATCACTGGGGGTTTGTGGGCCACACAATACTTTGTCAAGGAATCACTACAAATAACTCTTGCTTACAGTATGTTAATAGATACTAATACATTAAATGCACTAGTCAAGTGCATCCCTTTTTTAACTTTAATTGTATCAACAGAAATCATTACAGAAAGCAACCAGTCCATACAAAAGTAGGAAAGCTTTGGTTACAAGGCTTGACACAAAAGTGCAAAGTGTTGCATCTTTAAAACTAAGGAGACATGAGGTTTTTCCCCAACAGTTCCGTGTCCACTAATGTACAACACAAGATGAATATAATAAAACAGTATTCATCACATTAACAGTAAGTAGCCCTGTGTATAATATCCTCAACACTTCCAAGCATACATAAGGTGCATTGAAGACAACACGAGTCCATAACATGTAATACTAAATACAAATAGAACATAGTAAAACAATAGCCATCAGAATCACAATAACATTCATATCTTGGATTTTTTTTTACAATTTTCGAAACAGTAAGTAGGCGTGTTTGAATGACCATAAAATGAATGACCATAAAAACAGATCTGCATAGCCTACATACCATGCATCAGACTTCTGTCATGTTTAGCCTGTTTGCGTCAGTGAGCGAAATGACACTGCCTTGATTGAGCTATTTCAGCAGTTTGGCTCCTAAGTGGAAAGAGCAATCCTGAGACACATGCAACTTCTCATTGGTCATGGAGCAGCGTGCCCTTGTTTTGATGGCATTCATATGAGAAAAGCTAGACTCACAAGTATAGGTAGATCCAAACATTGTCAGTATAAGCAAGGCCACCTTCCTCATTGTGGGGTACTGATACTGGCTAACATGGTTAGACCAAAAGTCCACTCCACCCTCAGACTGCAGGAGCTGTTTCAAAGCAAAGGAAGACTGCACATCAACCAGCTCCACCTCATCAATGCAAGATATTACCTCTTTTACTTTTACACAGAAGTCTGCATCAGGCTTGATGGAAGACGGGTCGCGGGAATACTGCAATATCTCAATTGGAATGCTGAAGCCTTGGAAGCTGTCAGTAAAGCTATCAGTCAATGTTGTCATGAAGTCTGTCATGACTGGCGTTATGTTCGCTCCAGGTGACGTGGTCATACATGCAGGGAGTTTTGGGAAGTGCAGCAGTTTTGTCGTCATCAGGTCTGTGTTGAAGATCGTTAGCTTTGTCCTGAAGGCACAAAGTCTTTCAACCAAATCAGCGATAGACTTTTCGCGACCCTGCAGTTCGCAATTCAAAGTGTTCAAGTGTCCAAAGATGTCACACAGAAAGTAAACATCTGCCATAAACTGTTCATCTAACATGCGCTCCAAGGGGTTTGTAGCTCGTCTGTGCTTACTCGTGCGAAGGAAAGACACGGAGTTCACAGAAACGATCCAGGACCTTTCCTTTGCTGAGCCATCGGACATCGTTATGGACGAGTAAGTCCGTGTGTTCAGCAAACGTGTCAGCAAGCAGCTGACGGAACAGGCGGTGTTGTAGGCTGGAGGTTGAGCGAATGAAATTCACAATGTTCATGACAGTGTCCATGGTGTTTCTCAAATCACCACTGAGCTTTGCACACAGCACAGATTGATGAATAATACAGTGTAAATACTGCATGTGTGGGGCAGGGGCTATAGCAGATAGACGCGCCACCAGCCCCTGCACTCTGCCGATCATAGCTGGAGCGCCATCAGTGACCAACAGGCATGACGTTCGTTAAAAAACGAGACTATATTTTAAAGATAACCTCACCTGTAGTGTGTCCCTCCAACGGAATAAGCCCCAGAAGTTCTTCCCTAAAGCGAACTCCATCGAAAAACCTCACATAGATGCACAGCTGGGCCATGTCAGTACAGTCAGTTGATTCGTCCACAGCGATTGATATAAACTTTTCCAGAAGCTTCCCCGACACATCCTTTGCAAGTAGTTCCACTCTGCGAAGTGTTGCTGTGTCTGAGAGAGGTACTTTTTTAATGGCTGAAGTGACGCTGTCTTTGACTTTTTGGTCAATAACCACTTCATCGATGACAGCAAGCATGCACTCTTTAACGGTCTCCGCGTCGGTAAAGGGCCTCTTCTGTCTGGCTCGTGTCCAGGCTCCTCGCAGGGATGCTATCGTAGCTCTCTCTCTTTTTCTGTGCAGCGACTAAAAGCCGCTTGACTCCGTTCAAATGATGCGAGCAGTCCCTGTACTTTCCTTCTCCGTTCCTCTGAGCCCATGGGAACACTGGCAGAAAACGAGCCGTGATTTGAGTTGTAGTGTCGCTTTACGTTGTATTCTTTCATCCCGGATATACTTTTGTTGCACAATAAACACACCGGTTTATTACTTGTTGCGGCTGGCAAAGTAAATACATATTTGTCAGTCCATTCATTCTGGAATTGGCGATTTTCCGAATCAACTTTACGTTTCTTGGGCTTGGAGAGAGACATCTTGAAGCTGTTGTTAAGTACTTTCTCTGTGGCCCGTGAACCTAGTGTGTAACGTGAGTTTGACTGAGCCAATGACAAGTGCGGACACAGTGCAGGTTTGTTTTTTAAATGAGCAAAATAACGGATTCAAAATAATTCAAATGAATGGAAAAACCAGCGTTTTGGTCGGATTTAGTGTGATCAGACATTAGTTTTATTTATGCTATTACACATATGCCATTTCAATTTGCAGGCAACCTCTTGTGGGCCAGAACAAAGTTCTGAAGGGCCTGTTCGGCCCGTGGGCCGCTAGTTGAATAGGCCTGATATAGAACACACTACAGGAGAGGGAAAACGCCAAAAGCAGAATAGGGCTCCATTAAACTCCATCAATGTAGAACTTCAGTGTTTTGATTAGCGCAGTTGAATGTGTGTGTATATGTATAAAGTAGTTGAGGAATGTCAAACTTTTGGCAACACATCAGTGCTGAAAAAATGTGATGAAACTTTTGTATCGTTCTAAGTAATTTGTGTTTATTGTACACATGGGTTGGATGGCATTCCAAGAACTAGACGCACCACAGAGCCACTTCTTTCCCTTGATACAAACAGTGTGGTGTGTGTGTATGTGCTAATCACCTAATTACAGGAAACACTTCAGAGTGAGCCTGTTTATTCCTACGGGCCTCGGTGTAGATAAAGCATTTGATCAGCTCGACCTCAACTCGCATCTTTCATGCTAAAAGATGGGTGGAGCGGGTCGCTCGCTTCCTCTCAGAGCTTTATCAGCCCCTTTAAGTAAACTGTTAAAAAGGAGGGGGGGGGGGGATACATGGAAAAGCAGAATGTTATAGGTAAGATATAGCAAAGTTTCTTCCTACATCTTAATTTTAAATGCTGTAGATTTGGGAGAAAGAAAGAAAGCAGCCAATTAAAAGGAGAGCAAAGAGATGACAGGATGAGAAGAAGAGCGATCGAAGAGAGGAGAGAAGGAGATGATGACATCTGGATGACCTGCAGTGAGAAGTAGTTCAGTGTCACAGAGATGTCCCCATGGAGGACAGTCCTCTCTCCGGAGGCTGGGTGGAGCGTGAAGCTTCACCCTCTCATGGAGATAAACTGAACCAACTCATGGGACGGCTTATCCCAACTCACCAGATCTCACTGGGGATTGGAGGTTTATCCGTCATCAAAGAGGAAGCTCCACCTCACTCCGGAGTAGGATCAAATAAAAGCCACGCGGTTCATATTTAGATAAAGTCTGAATAAAGCAGTTTCATGTTTGCCTCCCAACCATTCTGTGATGTGTCACCGAAGCTTGGGGATGTCCATAGTGTCAGAAATACAGTTTGAGACGGAGGTACGACACTGAAGAACTGAAACGCTGACTTTAGTTCAAGGTATTACGTCACCAGATTTCACTATGTATTAGGTTGACAGCAATAATATTAAATAACATGTTATTTAAATAAAAAATATTAGGTTCATCTTAATATTATTTATTTCAACTTACCTAATACGGTAATGTGAAATTTGATGAAATATAACACTTAATTCAAGTCAAGTTGATTGTGGCTGCTTGTTGCCAATTCTGTTGAGCTCCCTCAATAAACAACTTCCAATTGACCAACTTCCAACTGGCTCTCTTACTTTCCACGAGCCGGAACGTAACATCAGTGTTGCAGTTTGTTCAGTGTATTGACTTCCAGACAATGTAGCCTGGACGTGCTAACATGCTAACTCATATGAGGGGTTAGGACTCCTTCCTGCACCACTTTGTTACCACAAACACCTGCATGGTGTTCGTGCCTGTTAAGAGCACATCATTCACATTTTGATTTAACTGTCCAGCTCACAGTTATACTTTAGGCTTGTTTTACAGCCCACCTGTCCAAGCACTCGTACTTTATAATGTAGAGTTGTTATTTTATATGCTGTTCATGAGTTAAACATTCATGATAACAGAAAACCATTTTACATTGAGCACTGAATTATTGAATCAGACCTAACATCACACATTCACCGCTAACACACACAGAATACGCTTTACTCTCGACCTTCGCCACACGTGGACACATGTGCACAGTGTGTGCATATCTATAGCACAGCATAGAACACCTCACAAAGGGGCTTACCATATGGTGGTAGACATCATTAAATGCAGTTTCACCCTTGATGTCTGCTTGAAAATAATTCAGTGCCATCTATTTTATTCTTCCCTCACAAATATACTCTCCTCACGAAACACACAATGCAAATGTAATCTCATTAAAGTGAGAATATCACTTTAATGTGTTTTTCTGACTCTTACTATTGACACACACACACACACACACACACACACACACACACACACACACACACACACATACCATGTATACATCACTTCAGGGGACATTACATTGACTTACCCTAACCCTAACCCTAACCCTAACCCTAACCCTAACCCATTTCCTGGAGACTTATCCTAACCTTAACCATAACCAACACATGCCTAACCCTAACCCTAACCCTGATTTCCCCCACCCAGACCAGGGTCTGCATCCCACCCCCCTCCTCCCTAACCCTAACCCTAACCCCTTGGAACATGGAAACTACACGGACCAATCCCCCACCGACACCCCTACCCCACCTAGCCCTAACCCCAACCACCCCCCACCTGGTCTTGGCCCTATAGGGCCAGGACCATAGTTGGTTGGGACTATAGGGGTCCCATAGGTCCCAATCGGTCCTATATATGGGACCCAATCGGTCCCATAGGTCCCATAGGTCCCAACCCCATGGGACCCATCCAGGGTCTGCGCCACCCATCTACTGATCGGCCTCCACCTCCGGACCCTAACCATCCCCCACCTGACCCCAACCCCAACTGTCATCTCATTCCATTTGTCTCCACCTTCTCCCACACCATCACAGGATTCCACCGGACTGTTAAAAATAACTTTTCCCTCCTCCAGTCACAACCCTACTTCTCCAACCGCAGGGTTATTTCAGTTTACAGGAAAAATCCCAGTTTACACGACACACTCATACATTCCAAGTTTAGCAGCAACAGAGCCCCACCACATACGCAGCATAGTCACCGCTACATCAACAGAACATACATACATAACCAATACAGTGGAGCAGCCTTCCCTGCCCTTGGTTCATTCTCTCTTAATAACAGCAACATAGTCTACATCATCACATGCAACACCTGTACAAAACTCTACATAGGAGAAACCAAACATACCATACTCATTCGTCTCAAACAACATTTATATAACATTGGGGAAGGTCGACTCCCAACCCCCCTGGTCACCCACTTCCAACTACACTCGCCAGATCAACTCATCATCTCAGGCCTGGAAACCAATGACCGGTGGACCATCGGGCAGAGGAAGAGGGCGGAAACATCATGGATCCAGAAACTAGGGACAACCACACCCAGGGGACTCAACTGACAAATCTCCTCTGGATCCTCCCTCTCCTCTGCCCACCAGTCCCAGGGATGATCTGACCCACTCATCCTCCTTGGCCCATGGACCCCAACACCAACAGACAGACACCCTCACAACACCCATCCACAGACCCCTAGGCCAGTGCAACCTAGTCCCACACCGGAGTACATAACCCTACCTCTAACTCAAACCTAACCCTAACCCATTTCCTGGAGACTTATCCTAACCTTAACCATAACCAACACATGCCTAACCCTTACCCTTAACCTAACCCTAATCCTAACCAAGTCTTCACCCTAAAATTAATGTTCCCCTTATGGGGACCTCCATTTTGTCCC
>NC_047516.1:37082922-37128338 GCF_902827115.2 Pseudochaenichthys georgianus
TGGTAGATTAAATAACACACACACACACACACACACACACACACACACACATACCATGTATACATCACTTCAGGGGAAATTACATTGACTTACATGCATTTCCTAGAGACTTATCCTAACCATAACCAACACATGCCTAACCCTAACCCTAACCAAGTCTTCACCCTAAAATTAATGATCCCCCCTCATGGGGACCTCCATTTTGTCCCATAAGGGAGGCGAGTCCCCACACGTGACTATGTAAATAGATGTAGGTCCCCACAAGTATAGTAATGCTAGTCCACACACACACACACACACACACACACACACACACACACACACACACACACACACACACACACACACACACAAATATATAAAAGGCTGATTTGAAATGACAGAAATCACTCCTTTTTTCCAAAATCAACCTTTTATAATATTGAACTTGTTATTGCTACATAGAAATATGTGATTGGCTCATTGTAGTTTACGATAACACTTTCTAAAAAACAATATTCTGAGGGCGGCCGATGAAGGTCTGCGACAGTACGTCTGCTGTGATATCAGCACAGCGCACAGTTCTTTTGTTTTCCTCTGACTCTTTGCCTCGTCATCATCAACGTGTTGAAGAGTGTTGGATGTGCATCCTACAAACCTGCATACTTCCTAAACGAGGCATTGGCATACACAGAGTGGCACGCTGCTGATACACATTCAGTTGCTAACTGTACATCTATCACGTCACCAACCCGCACTATGGCGCCCTCGGCATCCTCTGATAACATCCTGTCTTTCCTTCTCTGAGAAGACGTTGCATATCCTAGTTAGGGAGCTTATGATTCCACAGAGAGCGTGTGGGCGTGGGGGCATCACAAACAAACAAAAGAGCTCTCAGAGGCGAGGAAGTGACAGCAGAGTTCACAGTCCCCAGAGGAAGTGCTTATTTCGCTTTGGTCTCTGATCCCCTCCAGCCTCAGTACTATGGAAAATGTCCCTTTTTGTCCGCAGTAAATGTACACTAACTGTGATAATAGGAACAAAAGTAAAAACCACCTAAAGAGGAAGCTATACTACTACTTAAGTATGAGTCTCAAGAGACAGAGAGAGAGCAAAGGAGAGGCAGAACTCATGACGAGCTATCACAGAGCTATAGATGGAGAACTCAGAGAGTCTCTGATAAAGCTGAATCTACCCTGGTGCATGCGTTTGTCACCACCCGCTTGGACTACGGCAATGGTGTCCTGTTCGGGGTTCCCAACAAAACCCCGGACAGGCTCCAGTATGTCCAAAACTGTGCTGCTCGGGTACTCACGCACACAAAGCCGTGGCAGCACATCACTCCCACCCTCATCCACCTCCACTGGCTGCCGGTCAAGTCCCGCTTATTATATTATTATTATTACAGTGTCTGCTCAGTGTCAACTCTCTGGGCACAGGGCACTGTAATGAATAACTTGATTTCAAATATATTTTGTAAGGAATAGCCTGTGTTATTGTTGGCAACTTGTTAAGTCTTATTAAAGACTGGGATACATGTGTTGTTTATTGTCATATCAATGCAACTGTGTCTTTGGAAGTGACAGTTCATGAATGAAACAGACACATTCAGTCTGTGAGCAAAACAGGAAACCCGTCTTGAAACTCAGAAGTATTCTCAACTCAAGGCAAACAGTGTTTATTTGACTTCATTGATAGTGACTGCAAAGTAGGTTTAATGAACATTGCAATATATATTGCAGTACATTTAAGGTACTTGTGTGAAAGATACAAAATACAGAGAATGCTGCAAAATATAAATGCAGTGAGGCACTGCTACTGTTACTCAAGTAAATGATTGAAGCATTTTATAGTTGCCAAATGTTTCAGGATAATACATGACTGTTCCTGTCCTGAAACAGTAGACCAGGCTTTACAGTTACTGATGTCATCAGTGTGTGCAGTGGATTGTGTGGTTGTCACAAATCATTTGGTCAATAAACATAAAGCTTATCTGTGTTGACTGTTTGAAGTCACGAGTCAAACACAGTTTGTCCTTCAGTGACTGAGTTCAGGGCGTCATAATGAGTGCTCCTGGCATAATGTATGGAAAATGTATTATAATAATAGCAATTGTGCCACGTAATGATATGGTTGCATATAGTTGGTGTGGCCTGCAGGGGGCGGGGGTCAGTCACAGGAGTTTGTGAAAACAGTAATGGGATGAACTCCTGGGAGAGAGCCTATATTTATGCTGTAATTATTGCTTTTACTGGAGAGAATATAATGATCTCACTCCAGCCCCCATCACTCACACGAAGCACACATTATCACACGAATAATAATTTTCACAAAAGTGACCTCTATATCTGTACATCTCAACACTTTGTGGGATATATCCTCTGGCTGCTCACAATGAATGGACATCCCCACACATCCCAGCACTGTTGCATTTAATGTCACACAGAACGATTTTAAAAGCAATGTATTTCTATTGGTAGTATGTTTCGTGCCTGCAGCACGTCTTTTTGTCCGTTCGAGTCTTGGAAGACCGGAAGCTGTGGGGTTCATAAACATGTTCTACTCAATATCAAGCCACGATTTTATTTTAAATCGTATAATGTCGGACTTTTTTGTCGTCTGTGAGGAAAATAAATGGGGCTCAGAGCTTCAGGATACTGAAATCTGTATTTTTTAAATCTTTTTTTCCTTCTAATTTGTTATTCTTTTCAAAATAACACACTGTTATTTACTCACCAATAACACACAATTATCTTTGTTTTTATTTATTTGTTTAATTCCATAATCTCGGGCTTTTTTGGCGTCCGTCAGGAACTGAATTTCAAAATAAAATAACCGGAACAGACGTAGGCCATAAGGGACATTTCGAGCGTCATTGCGATACACTGCCACTTAACTGATTACCCAAGATCCTCAGCTATGGTTTAAGCTCGCAGATTGGATGTTTTAGCCGCAATGCATGTAGGGATATGGTGTTCATGCCATATTAAAAAGAAAATAATCTCTACAATAAAACAGTTTAGTGCAGGATGTACAAAGATATTAATAGGAGGATGTGCAAACAGAAAAACGAATGAACCTTTATTTAAACATTAAATAATACTTTAGAGTAAGGTCTTCTTTCAAATAAGAAAAAAGCCTTGGGGGTATCTATCTACAGATAAATATTAAGCCTGACAAAGTACTTAACGTCTAATATATTGCTTCCTGCAATGTTAACTATGTTGAAGCACTTATTTTAACTGATATTATACACATTAATTATAATCTTATGTATGTAGATAGTATAAGAAATGTGCAGAATATGACAGTGTAATGGTGGAAGTATGCACACATATTGATAGATGTCTTGTAATGCACTGTTGAGGAAGCTGTGACCCAAGTTTTTCATTCATTAGTAGAGACGTCCCATAGAACATGTTGCGAAACACAATAGCCAGCATGTGTACTGGGGGGGCGTTCGAATCCAGTTTTGGATAGTCTGGCGTGGTTTAGTTCCATTTCCGTTTCCATTGATAGCTCCGCCCCTTCGCTCCAACCCCCCTTCCTCCCCCCACATCTACAGGTGAAAATTACTTTAGCGACACATTCATCGCAAGAAGTGTAGCAAAGTCAAGACCGCAGATTCGTCGATGTATACTGCCACAGAGAAGATTCGTCAAGTTTTAATGACTGATTTGAGAGGTTGTAATAACCAAGTTGCAGTTGTAATGGACTTCAAATTTGGTTCACAGATGCGTGGATATTTTATACAAGTGTAAATGTATGCACACTATCTCGATTTGTTGTCTGCAATTGCTCACATCAGGTTTTACAAGCTCTCGCATTTTGCACCATATCTACCTTCATACTAAAGGACCCTGACCAAGCGTCGCTATTGGACTATCAGGGAGTGAGACTGTGTCGGTAGATACAACATAAAAGCATGTGGACAGAGGTGTGGGAGCTCTTCATCTCGTCTCAGCTGCACTCCCAGCTGATTGGGTTGGATGGCGGAGCAGCGAGGTGCTAAGCCTCAGCAGTGCTAATGTTATCAGTGTTCAAAGGCAGTGCTAAAGGTAAGGCTCCCTGAAGACACACACACATCTGGTGCTGGGTGGAGGGGTGGTAGCAGCAGACGGACAGGGAGTCAGGCGTACAGGCTATGTTTGACATCCACCACATGTTATAATGAAACCTTGCTACCAGCTATAAATAAAAAGTGACTGACAGTAAACATGTCACTGACGGAAATCAAACTGACGATGAGAAATATTAGCTGCTCTGTTGTAAAGCGTTTCAATCATCAAGCCAGCTGTCAGTCCGTCATCAGGAGACTAGCTTTAATAAGATCACATGAGAAGAGATGAAATTAGTTTTGTGGTAGACAGTGCGACCACCATCGAAGAGACACAGATTTTGTCACTACCATTTAATGTTATACAGCAAGTTTAAGAAACTGTGGTGGACACACTGTCGGATCAACAGTGAGTCATAGAGCTGCTGGCATGGAGTCTGAAAACATGCCACAGGAAAAAGGGCTGCACCTCAGCCTGTACCCTTGTTCCCTATATCACCACTAACCAGGAATTTAACTACACTGAAAAAAGAGAAGTGCAGCAACAGTTTTCCCCCCAAAAATGTACAGTTTTTTTATTGTATTTCATAATGATAGGAAATCATATTAAAATTACAAGAATAAAAGGTTTATTGGAATGTGTGATGTATTTTAACTAGGGCTATCAGTCGATTAAAATATTTAATCGCGATTAATCGCATGATTGTCCATAGTTAATCGCGAATTAATCGCACATTTTTTGTCTGTTCTAAATGTACCTTAGAGGAATATTTTTCAAGCTTTTGTTTTCAGAAGATATTATGATAGTGCCGTTCGTTCCGGTGCACCCCGACATCATTTAGCACTACATCGAGATTAAGATTAAATTTATTTATTTTGGGAACACCCACATATACCTATGGAGTTAGCCAGATGTGTGTAAATTACTGTTCATGGTCATTTGAAAACAAATGCTGTTGTCGGACAGACACAAACACACCGAACTCACACACAGAGCTGAGCTGAGCACATACAGTACACACACACACATCATGGTGACCAGACATATCCTTCGATAATAATCCATATAATCGGGCAGTTCGATGTGTGTAGAGGTGTGTGTGTGTGTGTGTGTGTGTGTGTGTGTGTGTATGTGTGTGTGTGTGTGTGTGTGTGTGTGTGTGTGTGTGTGTGTGTGTGTGTGTGTGTGTGTGTGTGTGTGTGTGTGTGTGTGTGTGTGTGTGTGTGTGTGTGTGTGTGTGTGTGTGTGTGTGTGTGTGTGTGTGTGTGTGTGTGTGTGTGTGTGTGTGTGTGTGTGTGTGTGTGGTTAACATGTAGCAGCCTGCAGTCACTGTTCTGATGAAGGTAAACACAGCGAAGGCAGTGCGTAAAAAGGCACAGCTCTTGGCGCGCTGGTACGGCACTTCTCAGAGGCGGAGTTACACGTCCCGCTGGCCTCCTGATGCTGCAGCCATTTCAGGAAGTGAAGGAGGCTTTCCTTCTATAAAACAGCTGCGGGCAGCAGATACCGCGAGAGTCCCGGACATGAATTCATAGATCAAAGCAGACTGGTTTACTCTCCTGTTTTGCGAATCTGGTGCTTAAACAAATAGCTCTACACCCCTGGCCGACATGTCCTTAAAATGAAGTCCGAGTTTGAAATATATCTCAAATAATGTATGTACTGCCATTTCCCCACATAAACATAACAGTCTGCAATGAAACAGTCATCTCCTGTGCGCTCTTCTTCCTACTTGGAACACCGGTAACTTTCTCGTGCGCAGTGGCGGCGCCAGGTTATGCCTGGGGTAGGCTACAGCCATACCAAGAAATGGCTTAGCCCTACCTTAGCCCAACCATGAAAAATGATGTTAAAGTAAGCATGCTGAGAACACGGATTGCGAAAATCTACCGGTCGTGTCCACAACACACAAACTGATCATGCTGTAACAACAAGTGCACGTTACTGACGCAATATGGTTGAGACCATTCGGGCTTATGCTAGAGGGGTGCAAGGAATAGTCTGAGTAGTGAGGGAGTTTTATACACGAAAGGTGTGGACATTCTCTCGCGTTATAATATCAGCGCGGCCGCGGTCATATCAAAATGCCTCCGAATGCAATTTGAATAGACCTACAGCTGGGTCGAATATTCAGTTGAAACTGACTCAGTGTTTTGCTTTGCCTGTCGTCATTTTTTGGGTGCTGGGAAGCGATTCCATTCCGAGCTTGCCAATGGATTTAAAAACTGGAAAAATGCAACAGGTGCTTTCAAAAAACACAACGGGAGTGCAGCACACAGGTTTGCCATGGAGGCACGGGCTGAATTTAAACAATGGAAGATGGCTCAAGACTGGGAAACATGATTGATGCAGGTCATTTAAAACTAGTGAAAGAAAACCGTGAGTACATGAAGGCCGTGGTGATGTCCTTACGTTATACTGCATGTCAAGGCATTGCACAGCGAGGTCACCGGGAGCAGGAGGGTGAGGAGAACTCGGTTAATAGGGGTTAATTCCGAGAGCTGCTACACTTAATTTGTGAATTTGACATGACTGTAGCAATGAAACTGAACGACAATCCTCAAAATGCTAAATACACACATCAAGACATCCAAAATGAGATTTTCCAGATGATGGCAGATATGGTCCGAAGTGAAATAAGGGCAGAAATTAGGGAAGCTGAATGTTTCGCCCTAATGGTTGAAGAAACCAAAGATGTCAGTAAAAGCGAGCAACTGTCTATCGTTGTACGTTATATAAAAGGAGAACAAGTGCGTGAAGAATTCCTGCACTTCAGATGCACAGAGGGCCTGTACGCCGACTCGCTCCTCAGTACCATCAAACAGACGCTCAGCCAATGCAACATCGACCCACACATGCGTGTTGGACAGTGTTACGATGGGGCTGCTGTCATGTTGGGATGCAAGAACGGAGTACAGCAGAAGTTTAAAAAGGAGGTGCCAAATGCTTTGTATATCCACTGCCATGCACACAGATTAAACCTCGTGTTGGTTGATGTGGTCCGCAACTTTTTTGAAACTGTACAAATGCTGTACAACTTCTTCGCCAACTCAGTCGCCCATGATATTTTCATCAAGAAACAGAGATAAATGGAGCCAACTTCACATCCAGTTGAACTTAAGAACCGGAAACACGCTGGTCATGTCAATATACAGCGCTGGTGGCTATCCGCAAATCACTGCCTGCAGTAAAGGCAACATTTACAGAGATCATGTTTCAGCCCAATGCGCGGAGGAAAACGGAGGCCAGAGCGGTGAGTGGACTAATTGATGAGCAGTTTGTCTTGCTTCTTACGCTTTTCGAGGATATTTCCCGTGTCACAAAATTCATGTCTGACCAGCTCCAATATCCCAGCCTTGAGCTGTCCTCCGCAATGGACTTGGCTGATTCGGTCATAGCGACACTGACAGACAGACGCGCAGAGGAGTCATGGAGGGACATTCGGGACAGAGCAAGCGACCTGTGCACCAAAGCCAATGTAAATCACAAAGAGACACCCGAAAGGAGACAGGCACAGCCTCCTCGACATCTACAGGAGTTTGTTGTGGAAGCCCAAATCGAACGCACACCAGCTACATCCCTAGATGCGCTGCGCACAGAGTGTTTCTACCCGTTAATTGACAGACTTGTGGTTGAAATGGGAAGACGTTTCTCAACCGAGGCCGGTGGTGTCCTATCCGGAGTCTCGGCACTCAGCCCCAAACATGCATCCTTCTTAGACAATAAATGTCTGCAACCCATGGCCAAGTTCTATGGAGTGACGGAAGAGAACCTGACCCCAGAGCTACACCAGGTTAAGCGCCTACTGAAAAGAAAGAAACAACAGGGACATGAACTGAAGGACACAGTGGAATTTCTGGCTTTAATGCGACCCTACAAGGATGCCTTTACGGATTTACACAGACTCATATGCATTTCCCTGACTCTGCCTGTGACCTCTGCTGGCTGCGAACGCCGTTTCTCCTGTCTCCGTTGCATCAAGAATTATCTAAGAAACAGCAGTGGTGATGCACGGAACAGCAACCTGGGC
Organism: Pseudochaenichthys georgianus; assembly: GCF_902827115.2. Lineage (NCBI taxonomy): Eukaryota > Metazoa > Chordata > Actinopteri > Perciformes > Channichthyidae > Pseudochaenichthys > Pseudochaenichthys georgianus. The sequence goes on from NC_047516.1 coordinate 37,090,990, forward strand.
CTGCTGGCTATCAATAAGCGAGGAGTAAGGCACTGGATGTCTCGCGTGTCATTGACATTTTCGCTTCCAATCACAACAACCGGCAGATCGTGCTGCTTTGAGAACGTCTATAGTGAGTTTTGAATATATTTTGTAATAATGGGTCATTTGAAAAAGTGTTTTGTATGACAATAGAGACACAGGCCACCTGTTGTGTGCTGTGTCTGTCTCTCTCTGTTTACCTGTGTCTCTGTCTCTCTCTCTTGCTCTCTCTCCCTCTCTCTTTCCCTCTCTCTCTCTCTCTCTCTCTCTCTCCCTCAGTGTCAATTCTATATGCCAAATGTTCTTGTTTCTTCCGCTGCGTAGCATGTTGTAACAACGTGGAATTAGCAGAATAGGCTATTGTATTGTTTAACTCACACCTGTTGCTCTTGATGTAATTTAGCTAATAAAAGCCTCACACGTGGCGTTTCACTGTCAACGGGTGCGATATAGCTTGTATGTAATTACATTACAAATACTGACTTGAGCCCCACCACTGTATGGGTTAGGCCTACCATAGATTACCCAACAAAAATACTCTGGAGCCGCCACTGCTCGTGCGAACGAGAGGATGAGACCTGCTGAGCTGCCGAATCCCTCGGAACACCATAAAAGCAATTTTCAACTGTTTTCTTTGTGTCGTAAAACTGTGTAGTAACACATTTGTTTGTGTGAAACGCTCAATGAACTAAATCTCTGGTCTCGCAGAACAACACATGTCACCAAGATGGCCGTCACTACTGTCTTGTCAACAAAACGATTGACTACCCTCACTATCACCACAATGAAACACATCAAGAAGAATGTCATGCAAACTGCCTGCCTTCCTTTGATTCTCTCTGAACTGCCTGATCTTTTTAATGTTTAATGTCAACCATTTGTGCATGAAGTAGAAAATATCGCCGATGCTAATGTAGCGTTAGCATTTCTCTCCCGGGCTTAAATTGTGTATTATAGAATGATCACACCGGTGTGACAGTACTCTTCAAAGGGTTCACGAAATATGACTACTACTCTTAATGTTTAACATTTTGGGTTACTTAATGTTACTTCATGTTAAGGCTAATAAAAATGACAAGGCTGTAATGCTAACTAACGTGCTAGCTACTAGCTGTAGCTAACTTGATCCAGCCACTCCTGGTCCTTTCATCAGACGGGAAGCGAAAGAACGAGCAAGACCCATTTATGGTATGATAACAACCTGGTACTAAGCACACAGGCATCTTGTTAAAGTTATCTTATCTTAGCCAGCTGATCTTAGCTATCTCTTAGTGGAGGAAAGCAATTGTGACATCACTTACGCGACTCTGGGATTTGTAGTCTTTCTAGTTACGTATTTTGCATAGTCATATATTTCAACAGTTTTACGACAAACTGTGACTTTTTTGACATGGAAATAATTTTTTAAGATTGATAAACATCATATGTGTAATTCATGGCACAATTCAAATGGGATTGAAAGATACGTTTTCTCTCTCCATTGACTTCAATACATTATTTTTCCGAAATAGATGGGCGTGACTTCGCCACTCTATTTAAAGGGCCAGACCCAGGATCAGCACTTTAGTAACAGGGCTGAAATAGAGGGGTATGAGGCATGCTACAATGGGTGATCTGTTTGGTATTTTGAGAAAAACACTTCAGAAACATGTTTTGCATAGATATGGCCCTATACCAAATATAGCATAATATGTGAGCTTTAAAGCATGGAGACATGTTACAGAAGAGAAACTAAATATCAATATGAACCTGGAAATGAGCACAATAGGGCCCCTTTTAGAGGACATCTTTACTTTACTCTGTGCATTTATTCATCAGGAACAACACATATTCATCAGCATTATCATGACATCAGACTCAGCACATACAGTATGTTTGTAATGTCTTTCTCTGAAAAATTACCAGGGTTCATGTATTATCAACACAGTCTCACTCCCTGATAGTCCAATAGTGACGCTTGGTCAGGATCCTTTGGGACATAGAACATGTTGCGAAACACACATATAGCCACCATGTGTAGTTCTGGGGGTGGGGGGGTGGACAGGTTCGAGTCCTGTTTTGAATAGTGTGCTGTCAATGGGCTTCATTCCGTTTCAAAGTGCTGTTTGACACTCGATGTAACCTTGGCGCACTGCCACGCCAACATCCAATCACAGAGCTTGAGGACTAATCACGGGGTTTGTCAAGCAAAGCACATGGTGTAGTCCCAAACGATAGCTGGGGATTCTGGGTAGTGTAGTGTCTTCTGCCATCCTAAACTCTAAACTGGGGAAAAATACAAAAGCATTGTACACAATTTAAACCAATCAATGTTGTGTAATTAACAAGGATAATCTGGTGTTTTTGAGTTGATGAGTAGTGCAGATATCACTGTAAAGTCAATCGACAGTAAGGAGAATACTTATATCCGGGTGTAAAATTCTCCATTATCCAATGGGAATGGACGCTCATATTGCCTTTAACTGCCGCCGACATGGACGGATGCGGTGCTTCCCTGAGCGTCAAATACCGCCGCCGATGGAATTCGTTGAAATCAGTTGAAAGCTCTTTGCGTCCGTATATGAAGCTGAAGGATACTCGGTGCGTCACAACTGCACGCCAAAGGAACCTGACCAAGCGTCGCTATTGGACTATCAGGGAGTGAGACTGTGTTGGTATTATCCATCCAAAGCTATCAGTTTGACACCCCAATAAGCTGTAAACTAGACACTACAAACACTACAAACAGTTACATTTGAATTCATTATTGAATCACATCAACATTAGGAGCTACCCTAATGTTTGTGTAAACGATCTGTCACCTCCAGCACTCAGACCAAAACTTGAATATTTATAACCAATTATGCACCAACCACTCACAGTTCCTCTCTCACTACCTGCAGCTAACTTTCTCTATTCTCGCTGATTTATTACAGACATAAACAATGTGAGACGCTGAGTAAAGAGGTGAATGTGAAGAGAGGTTACCTGTAGCATGTTGCCTTGGATACCAAAAATTTTCATAAATAGGCCCTCATGAGATGTAATGAAGATCTTGAAACACCAACATTCTGTACTTATTCTACTCTGAAAAGAATCAAATTGCTGCTGAAATCCAGTTCCATAACATCTGTTTCACGCTCATTAACAAGCTCTTTCACACATTTGTGAAAAGAATAATGAATGAAATAACATTTCCTTTAAGATAAATGATTGGCAAGGATTTGATTGGCTCACAGTGTTATGCTACATACAGGAAATGAGCAAAGTGAACCAAACACCCCCCTATCCATTTCAGTAATCTGCTACATAATCTTCCCACTCTCTGTAAAGGAGCAGGCATCACACAGTGACACTTCTCTGTTAGAGAGACTTTTAGAAGCAGCTGCTGTTTGAGTGCTGGAGCCGGAGTAAAGACCCGGATACTTTTATTTTCCAGGTAAAGCCTCTGTGTCTAAATCGAGCCTTTGTATTCACCACAGTCTGCTCTGCTACCCAGAATCCCTCACTACAATGGACAATGGGGTCTATCTCCGATTTCCAGGCACCTGTACACTCATGGACATGAGCAGGAACGGGAGACAAGTCACACACACTCTCCGCATGATTTCCGACCCCCTCCGGCCCGTACCCAGCAGGGATCCGGTTGCAGGAGGAATGGGCGTGGTGTCCCTGTCACACCGGCTCACAACAATCCCTTTTCCTCCGAAGACAAACTCACAACCAGTGCATAAAGCTGCGTTCCATTTGAACTTGGAAGTCTTAGTCGGAAATTTCAACTAGAACACCCCCGATGTCGGAATTCGTACTTGGAAAAATACCTTGCCGTACCCCAGATTATCATTCAAAATGGAGTCTCCTCATATGAACATTAAGAGAGCACTTTGATAATATAACATTTTGAGCTCTTCAGTATTATTGGTTTCATATTAAATCAACTGTACATAGTGTACTGCTCATCTACTATCTGTGGATATGTTGCTACGATGTTTGACTTCCCAAAATACAAAACAAAGTGTAGTTATCAACCAGTATTGCTAACAATTGCTGCTAACCCAAGGTGACTGCTAAAACTGTAAACAAGGCAAACAACTTTCCTGCAGGCGGCCATGTTTTTCTAACTTGTGCTACTAGAACGCAGTCATCTCGAATGTGACACTCTCAGTTCCGACCTCCGACTTCCAATGTAAATGGAACGCAGCATATGCATTCCTGCACCTGATTCCTAATCACCCAAATTGGCCTCAAAATATTGATATGTGCTTTTCTTCACAGCTGAGGTCTCCACACCAGCAACATCCTCCCCAGGTTGTTTTTTCCTCCACCCTTCTGCTACAACAGAGGCTGTTTTTCACCCAGCCTTTTGTATTGAGATGTAGAGAAGACAGAATGTATTTATTTATTTTGGTGCGCTAACCGTTATCGGCGGGATTGATCGCCGCGGGCTGGAATTGGTGCTGGATGGAGGGGAGAGGGACGACAGGAAGGAGGAATGTTCTGGAAGGCCTTATCTGGGAGCGCCAGGCCGCTGTGACGGGAAGTGGTGTGTCAGGAGGGGAAAGAGGAAGTAGGCTAGAATGTAACGTGCAAACACACACATAGAGTCAGGCGTGGACAAATAACACATTCAGGCGAGCACACACACACGCACACACGCACACACGCACACACACACACACACACATACACACACACACACACACACACACACACACACACACACACACCACACAGCCTTTCCTGCATAATCACCAACAGTAGAGAGAAGACCCCCCCCCCCCCTTCTCCTGTCTGTGATTTGAGTTATATTTCCTCTATCTCCAATCCGGTCTTCTCTTCACTCACTCTTTCTATGTCATACATACATATGCGTCTTTATCAGCAGGTTTTAGATTGACTTGGGGGAGGAAAAGAGGAATTGCAGCGTTGTGATGCTGAAGGTATCTGAATGTTACACCAAGGGAGACAGGGGTGACGGAACTGAAGACTAAAGTTCATGTGACAACTGTGTGAACATGTGTGTTAGCATGTTATCATGTGTCCAAGTCAACCATGTTTTTAAATGCCTCTTTCTTTTCATTTAAAACCTGTTAAGCCCGAAGGTCCCCGCCGACGGGGACCCTGATTTTTTTTATACACACTCACAAATATTTTTAATATCTTTTTAAGAATATTTTTTTTTTAAATATTTTTAATTTTTTTTTTTTGAATGGAATGAATACCTATAGTGATTATTCAATGTAATACAATGATTTTTATAGTCTGGTATCTGAAAAAGGTCAAATGGCACTGATGGAACCAAATGTGCCCAAAGCTTATTCCGCCTGGACTTTATTTTCATAAACCTCTCTAAAAAGGTCAAATGTCACTTGTTTTGCCTCAATCTTGATACAGGGTACTTATTATATGTTATAATTTGGATTCCTAAAGCTTTTAGGCTACTAACCCATCATTCAAGGTTGGTCTTCACTATAAGTAATGGGTTTTCTTTAGGCGGAGACAGGAATTTACATTTTTTTGCTATGTTCCATCTGAATTTACTCTGACACAGAAACATCTATATTGATTCTGACACTTCTACATCCAACTCACAGATGTAACCTTGCTTTGATAACAAAAATTATTCATATAAACCTTTTAGAAGTGAAGTTACAGTCATTTGTTCTGGGAATGTCATTTTCGAGCCTGAAACCTGAAAAACAGGCTCGGGGTTTAACAGGCAAAAGATAAGCTTATGGTAAAGTGGTGTAGTAATAGCAAAATAAGGTGGTAAGGAACAGATGTAGGTAAACTACCCAAGTATATCTAAATGTGGCAACAATTCTTCCTCATAAATAAGTAACAACAGTAAATGTGAATACATGTTTATATCCATCCACTACTTCAATTCAATATAGTAAGAAAAGGTTGTAACGAAAAATTCTCTCTGGAGGTAACACAGGGATTTTAGCAGAACCCCTCTGGAGCACAGTACAGGAAAGGGAGAACCTAAAAAAGCTTAATCGGCCCCTTAAAGTCTATCACCCAGCAACGGCCTACAAGGTGAGACCAAAAGTAATTACATGAATAGGTTATGTAACCAATAGTTATTATTAAGACTTTTTAAAGATGACGCAATTCATTAACACAAATAACCAACTCAATGAGAGAGAAGAGTGTGAAGCGTTGAAGTCAAACTGTTTCCATCAAAGCAGCCTCCATCAATACTCTTCCCTCCTCAATTGTTGGGTTAATCAGGAGCAGCCACAACGTAATGATGCATCTTATTCTCATTTAAAATGAATGAGCTACTCTTCCAGGTAATGAGGCTTTAATAGACCAATGCGATATCAAGGTCCTTTGAAGAGCACTTACAACAAACAGCTTTTTATCACCAACCGTTCTGAAGCAGATATTGCTTTGCCTTTTGAAGGCCTTTTGAAGGACAAGTCTGCTAGTCTTACAATTCCACTCAACCTGACCGTATATATATATATATTCGGGTGGGGAATAAAACTGTATGCTGAGCATGCACAGTAGCAGAGGCATTAAGACAGAACACACACACACACACACACACACACACACACACACACACACACACACACACACACACACACACACACACACACGCACACCTCCTGCTGACACCCTGGCGTCTGTTGGCATTTGTGTCTGTGTGCTGAGCTGCCACTGGCTGTGTGAAATAATGCATGGGCTCCAGAGCGGGGCCACTCTCTGCCTCTCATTCTCTGAGTGGCCTCATAGTGAGAGCCGGCTCTGTCACATCAGGCGGGTCCACTCTGAGTCCTCCTCAAACCGGGGCCCTCACCACTCTGGAGACAGGACACGTTAATGGAACCCACTGGGTCTTCTCAAACCCATTTCCCTGACGCAGTGAAACCAAGTGCAGAGAGTGAACACGGAGAGAGTGAGAGGGGGTGAAGGCAGCCACCAAAACAACAACCTGTGAACTAACGGCACATGCATAATGCAAGACACTGTCCTACCCCTGAACGCAGCACTCTGCAGGACGACCCTGTCCTGAGGAAACATCCCCCACTGGGGAGGTTCATACCCCCCCCAATATCACCACAGCAGTGAGCATCCTCTGGGAGAAAGGCTCTAATTATGTGATGGGCAGTGGTGATAGTGATATCCTGCTCCTGCCTCAGAAGTTACTTGTTTGCACTTGATCTTCCCACTGAGTCCCGGGGGCCTCTACCGGGCTGCAGATAGCATCCTGTGCTTTCAAACTATCCCCTTTATGTATGGCCAGTACACTCAGTACACAGAAATATACAAATAGTTGTAATCCTGTGTTCCTACATGCCAAAGTTCTAGTCCGATCTCTTCCTGTTCAAAAAGGCTGGATCCATACCTTCAGTATTAATGCTACCCATCCTTAATCTGTCTCTCACTCTGAGAACATGAATGCTACGTTGTTCTCCATGTTTCTCAGCTGCTGCTGTCAAATATTAACATGATAAACGCACTGTAATGCCAACCACTTGAGAGATACATGTTATAACTTTTTCAGGATAAGAAATGCTGCTATACGGTCAGATATACAGTATGAGGGCTCATATCTTGCCTCAAAACGATGCAGAGGAACTAGTCCATGCATTTGTTACTTCTAGGCTGGATTATTGTAACTCTTTATTATCAGGGAGTACCAAGAAGTCAGTCAAGTCGCTTCAGCTGATTCAAAATGCTGCGGCTCGTGTACTAACCAGAGTTAGGAAAAGGGACCACATTACTCCTGTTCTGGCTGCCTTACACTGGCTCCCTATAGAACACAGGATGGACAGTCGTGGCTGTGGTCCTGCATCATCGGTCCTGGATGGATATCCTCGTGGATTCATCTTCCCATTATACACACATGCATTTCCAAACATCTGGACTACCTATGTTGCAAATTTATTATCTTTTCAATTTACACACGGCATCTATTGCACGTCTGTCCGTCCTGGGAGAGGGATCCCTCCTCTGTTGCTCTCCCTGAGGTTTCTCCCATGTTCCCTTTAAACTGTGGGTTTTCTCTGGAAGTTTTTCCTTGTACGATGTGAGGGTCTAAGGACAGAGGGTCTAAGGACAGAGGGTCTGAGGACAGAGGGTGTCGTATTGTCATACTGATATTCTGTACATACTGTGAAGTCCACTGAGACAAATGTAACATTTGTGATATTGGGCTATATAAATAAACATTGATTGATTGATTGATTATATTTATGTTCAGCATAGATTTTAGTGACCATTTTAATATTCAAATAATACAAATCAACTTGGTAAATAAAAAAAGTATTTCTCTAGTTTGACCTAAAGAGATACAAATTCAACTAGAGAATGCAATTCCTGAAGAAATTGCTAGTGGGAATGCTTTATGCTGAAAAGCTGACGCTAAACTGCTATGCTGAAATGTAATGTGTAAGAAGAAAGTGAAGAATTTAGATTGAAATGATACATGAACACTGGGGGCTTGAATGTGTGATGAGAGAAGAAGAGAAAGTAAAAAGGCTTGGAAAAGCAGCAGAATATTTGAACTGCAAACTTCTGAACTAACTTGATGGCGAATGATCTGTCGCCATGGCAATGGCATTTGATGACACTCCATAATACGCTTATATGCGTTGATGGTTGCAACGTTACCAAACCTGTGAAGTTCCGGGCTGTTTGGAGTATTTTCACTGAAGTTATGAGAAAACCGTGTTTCAAGGTGAGCAATGTGTTGCCATGGCAACGGCATTTGAAGAAATCTCAAAACTGTCCCGAAGATGTCTTCACGGCTGGACTGTTAGCACACTGCTATCTGAAGTCTGCTGCTCTGAGCATGTCAGCTGGAGCGATGACATCATCGTGTTCCATTGCACAGGTGTTTCTATTTGAGCTAACAAGCTCTGTAGAGTTCACAGGTTTCCATTGTTCTGAATGAGAGATACACCTCTTACATGTGAACGTTTTGTGGAAGAACCGTAACAGATATCTGTGAAATTTCAAAACGTGAAGCATGTCAAGGAAGTTGAGTATCTGAAGTGTAATCTTTGTGTAGTTTCAGGTTAATAATGTGGCCTTTTTGGCAGTTTAACTAAAGGTGTGCGGCTGCTACCGTGAGGAAATATCTGCCTGAAATTACAATGGGCTTCAATGGAGGAATGTTGAACGTTTTTCTCACTTCATGCCCTCAAGAGGCATTTTGTCTAATATTTTTGCTTCATTATTCGTCATTTTTCAAGCTACGAGATGTTTTCCTACGTTTTTCATGAAAAAGTATGTCTCAGAAATGTAGGGTTTGGGAATTATGGCAGTTTTAAAAAAATATATGAATGCGAATTTCAAGCTGTCCTCCACTCTAGCTGTGACATCACACACTCTAGTTAATGTTAAAATCTGAAGAAAACCTCTAAAACAAGGTCTGAACAATGTTTAATATCTCTAAAAGTAAGAATCAGATTTAAAAGTTGTTTTGCATGAATAATGTCAGAAAGATGTGTAACATTTGGAAGTTGGAATGAGGTTTCTGAGTGAAAGTATGAATGAACAGTTAGCAGTTGAAGTCGCATGAAGATTTGTTGAAGTCTGAAGAATCTCTCCATTGACTTCAATGGTTAAAAATGTGATGTATTATGAGATGTATCTCTGGAATTATGAAAGTTATGAATGAGAAAAGTAATAGCAATCGATTCCCGACCGAGCTGAACGTTTTGATGTTTGAACGGAGTTTCTGCGATGTTCAATGCGGGAGGAGAAGCACGGCAAAATAAGTCGGCGGAATAATAATAATACACTTTTCGTCCGTAGAATAACAGATAGTTGGAATGCTGTGTCAGCAGTCAGGGAAGAGCCACCTTCCCATTGGCTGGCTGAACGTCCTGCGGCCAGAAGGAACAAAGAGCTGCTCTCATTGTGTCTGAAGCTTTCCAAATTCTCACCAAAGAACATGACAAATGGGTCAGTAGAGCAGAAAACAAACACAAGCATTTGTCTAGCAGTGAATAAATTGCACTGTCTTGAGAAAACCTCTACACACGCCCCTAGGTGAAGTGTGTGTGGAATGTACACTAATAAGAGATGATGCCTGCAGCCTGTTAGCGATGCTCGCTCAGCGCTGAGGCTGGAGAACAAGGCGCCAGGTCCCAGTGAAGGGAGCGTGATTCAGATGAACACGAGACCGCCGCTCCGGGGCCGCGGGCGTCTCCATTACAGAGAGGAGCGCTGCAAGGTGCTGCTGTAGGCTGGGCAGGAGCTCTTATGTAAGTCTTCATACTGTCCGCCCATCCCCCCCTGCACACACACACACACACACACACACACACACACACACACACACACACACACACACACACACACACACACCACACACACACACACACACACACATATATCTGTAATAAGTTATAACTCAGATGGTGTGCTTCTCTGCACCTCCCCTATCCTCATTTGCAGAGGTGCAGAACCAGGCTCAGGTGAAGCGACTTTCACTTCTTGATTGAAAATGTGCTGCAGTGTAACAGTGTGAGTCTATCCCATAAAGAGTGTGCAACACACTCAGGTGTGGGTTGGTGCGAGCTGTGCATGTGTGTGCGGCATGTCAGCGCTGCAGTGTGTGTGGTGACTCACTGGACTGTCTCTCTCTTCATGGGGCCTGGCCTACCTGCTCTGATCAGGTTTCATGCAGGCTGTCTGCTCACAGGACTGGAACTGCTTCTCTTTAGATCCTCCTGCTGCCACACTGCATCTACAGCTATGCTCACAGATAGATTCAAAAACCTTTCTTTAAAGGGTCATTTTCATTCCCAAATTAAGTTAAATTAAGTAAAAACTACTTTGGAGTCGGTAAAGATAATTAAAATGAACTCGCTCGACACAGGAGCACTGAAACGTTGACTTTAATCAAATGTATTATGTCAATACATTTCATATAAGGTTAGTTGAAAGCACACATTTTAAGTTTGAATTAAAAATATTACATTGAACTGCATACTATAGCTTTCAACTAACCTAATACAGTTATGTGAAATGTGTTGACATAATACATTTGATTAAAGTCAAGTTTCATATTTTTCAGTGACTTTATTGGCTTGTGATCTGTGATAGTGTATTAAAAAGGTGTTTGGATTGGAAAACAGAATAAATAGAGCGGTTTATGAATCCTAGTATACTGGTGCTATGTGTGTACCATCTTTAATTGAATCATTGCACTTTAACCCACCTGTAAATCACAATTGCATTGTAAATAAGGGTCGATGGGCATACAGGTTTCATCACTGGCATGACAAACTGGAATAACATAGATTTTGCAATACCTTCATTATCATGAGAAAAAAAAACATACACACACTTTGTGTTTGAACACACATGAGAGCAATCTACTTGCCACCGCCCTGCCTACCTCTACCTGTGGATGAGTGGCCACTCCCTCACTCTCTCATGTGTTGAGTCCACACAGACTGCTGCAGGCCCTCAACACATCATGTCTGTTGGGGGAAATATTTTCCTGGGCCCATGAATTTGGCCCATTTTATCAGTTTGTTCTGCCCTCACTGAGCACAGGCCTGCGACATTGGGCTGCTCTCAGGGTTTTGTCTCCCTGTTCCTGCCTGTTGGATCAGCTGATAGAGGTGTTATGGTTCTTTGTTCCTGCCTGTTGGCGTCAGCTGATAGAGGTGTTATGGTTCTATGTTCCTGCCTGTTGGATCAGCTGATAGAGGTGTTATGGTTCTATGTTCCTGCCTGTTGGATCAGCTGATAGAGGTGTTATGGTTCTATGTTCCTGCCTGTTGGCGTCAGCTGATAGAGGTGTTATGGTTCTGTGTTCCTGCCTGTTGGATCAGCTGATAGAGGTGTTATGGTTCTATGTTCCTGCCTGTTGGTGTCAGCTGATAGAGGTGTTATGGTTCTATGTTCCTGCCTGTTGGATCAGCTGATAGAGGTGTTATGGTTCTATGTTCCTGCCTGTTGGCGTCAGCTGATAGAGGTGTTATGGTTCTATGTTCCTGCCTGTTGGTGTCAGCTGATAGAGGTGTTATGGTTCTATGTTCCTGCCTGTTGGCGTCAGCTGATAGAGGTGTTATGGTTCTATGTTCCTGCCTGTTGGTGTCAGCTGATAGAGGTGTTATGGTTATATGTTCCTGCCTGTTGGTGTCAGCTGATAGAGGTGTTATGGTTCTATGTTCCTGCCTGTTGGATCAGCTGATAGAGGTGTTATGGTTCTATGTTCCTGCCTGTTGGCGTCAGCTGATAGAGGTGTTATGGTTCTATGCTCCTGCCTGTTGGATCAGCTGATAGAGGTGTTATGGTTCTATGTTCCTGCCTGTTGGTGTCAGCTGATAGAGGTGTTATGGTTCTATGTTCCTGCCTGTTGAATCAGCTGATAGAGGTGTTATGGTTCTATGTTCCTGCCTGTTGGATCAGCTGATAGAGGTGTTATGGTTCTATGCTCCTGCCTGTTGGATCAGCTGATAGAGGTGTTATGGTTCTATGCTCCTGCCTGTTGGCGTCAGCTGATAGAGGTGTTATGGTTCTATGTTCCTGCCTGTTGGCGTCAGCTGATAGAGGTGTTATGGTTCTATGTTCCTGCCTGTTGGATCAGCTGATAGAGGTGTTATGGTTCTATGTTCCTGCCTGTTGGATCAGCTGATAGAGGTGTTATGGTTCTATGTTCCTGCCTGTTGGCGTCAGCTGATAGAGGTGTTATGGTTCTATGCTCCTGCCTGTTGGCGTCAGCTGATAGAGGTGTTATGGTTCTATGTTCCTGCCTGTTGGCGTCAGCTGATAGAGGTGTTATGGTTCTATGCTCCTGCCTGTTGGATCAGCTGATAGAGGTGTTATGGTTCTATGTTCCTGCCTGTTGGCGTCAGCTGATAGAGGTGTTATGGTTCTATGTTCCTGCCTGTTGGATCAGCTGATAGAGGTGTTATGGTTCTATGTTCCTGCCTGTTGGCGTCAGCTGATAGAGGTGTTATGGTTCTATGTTCCTGCCTGTTGGATCAGCTGATAGAGGTGTTATGGTTCTATGTTCCTGCCTGTTGGCGTCAGCTGATAGAGGTGTTATGGTTCTATGTTCCTGCCTGTTGGCGTCAGCTGATAGAGGTGTTATGGTTCTATGTTCCTGCCTGTTGGCGTCAGCTGATAGAGGTGTTATGGTTCTATGTTCCTGCCTGTTGGCGTCAGCTGATAGAGGTGTTATGGTTCTATGTTCCTGCCTGTTGGCGTCAGCTGATAGAGGTGTTATGGTTCTATGTTCCTGCCTGTTGGCGTCAGCTGATAGAGGTGTTATGGTTCTATGTTCCTGCCCGTTGGCGTCAGCTGATAGAGGTGTTATGGTTCTATGTTCCTGCCTGTTGGCGTCAGCTGATAGAGGTGTTATGGTTCTATGTTCCTGCCTGTTGGCGTCAGCTGATAGAGGTGTTATGGTTCTATGTTCCTGCCTGTTGGCGTCAGCTGATAGAGGTGTTATGGTTCTATGTTCCTGCCTGTTGGCGTCAGCTGATAGAGGTGTTATGGTTCTATGTTCCTGCCTGTTGGCATCAGCTGATAGAGGTGTTATGGTTCTATGTTCCTGCCTGCTGGATCAGCTGATAGAGGTGTTATGGTTCTATGTTCCTGCCTGTTGGCGTCAGCTGATAGAGGTGTTATGGTTCTATGTTCCTGCCTGTTGGCGTCAGCTGATAGAGGTGTTATGGTTCTATGTTCCTGCCTGTTGGCGTCAGCTGATAGAGGTGTTATGGTTCTATGCTCCTGCCTGTTGGTGTCAGCTGATAGAGGTGTTATGGTTCTATGTTCCTGCCTGTTGGCGTCAGCTGATAGAGGTGTTATGGTTCTATGCTCCTGCCTGTTGGCGTCAGCTGATAGAGGTGTTATGGTTCTATGCTCCTGCCTGTTGGTGTCAGCTGATAGAGGTGTTATGGTTCTATGCTCCTGCCTGTTGGTGTCAGCTGATAGAGGTGTTATGGTTCTATGCTCCTGCCTGTTGGTGTCAGCTGATAGAGGTGTTATGGTTCTATGTTCCTGCCTGTTGGTGTCAGCTGATAGAGGTGTTATGGTTGTATCTTGTTATGCACAATGTTGATTCTTCTCTCAGAATACATGGGTCTGGGGTAGAGATCTTCAGAATTGGTTTGGCATCCGGTGTGTCAACTCGTGGCACAGCACATGTCTTTGTCAATCCTCCGGACGTAACTCCATAATAAACCATCAGTGTTTGCCATCAAAGTTCCTGCTCTCCCCGAGTCTCTCTGAGTCCTGTCTTCATTGCTTCAGAAGTTTCCATCACAATAGGCGCGTTCACACCGCAGTACTTTTCCCACTTTAGTTCCGATATAGTTCCAAAATGTTGCGTTCACACCAAAAAAATCCGGAACAAAAATTAGTTAATGAGAACCTGTTTACCCCCTTTTCCGTCCCTGCTAGAGAGCAGGGACTTTCGTGGGAGAAAAAGGTTCCTATGTCTGATTGGCTGGGCGGATTGCAAACCACGCCCCGTAAAACTCCCAAAAAGTTTTGTGAAGCGCCATTTTATTATCCTCGCATTAGCATTATTAGCATTAGCCCAAGCACAAACGCAGAGAGATTAATTTATGGCAACACAAAAGAAAACATGGGAGCGGTGGAGATGAGGAGGTGCCGGCGTTCTGGTGATTTACTCGGAAGGCTTCAGTAGAAGCTGCTGGGAGTCCCAGCAGCTTCTACTGAAGCCAGTCCCCAACTCCGGGGACTTCCGGCCGGGGACTTTGGGCCGGGGACTTTGGGCGGCAGTATACACCGTGAAGTGGTTTGCGGCCTGCCAGTAAGCCCAAAGCAGAAGAAGAAGAAGTGACGTCAGCGGCTTCATTTGCCTAATCCACCCTCAGGGACTTATTCCGGTGTGAACGCGATCTGTACTTAGTTCATGAGAACTAAAGAGTTCTCATGAACTACTACTGTGCTCATGGTCAACATGTTGCCGTGTGTGTGTGTGTGTGTGTGTGTGTGTGTGTGTGTGTGTGTGTGTGTGTGTGTGTGTGTGTGTGTGTGTGTGTGTGTGTGTGTGTGTGTGTGTGTGTGTGTGTGTGTGTGTGTGTGTGTGTGTGTGTGTGTGTGTGTGTGTGTGTGTGTGTGTGTGTGTGTGTGTGTGTGTGTGTGTGTGTGTGTGTGTGTGTGTGTGTGTGTGTGTGTGTGTGTGTGTGTGTGTGTGTGTGTGTGTGTGTGTGTGTGTGTGAGGATTATTGGTCCAACAGTGTCTGCTGTGTAAAGTGTATTTAGTGTAACTGTATGTGGAAAGTGAAGTCTATGGTTGAAAAGTAACGAGTACAAGTTGGCTGCTTTGGGTATGTGAGATCCTAAATGATTTGGCACATCTATCTGAGAGGGGAAACATTCCGAAAAAAATATCAGTGAACTTAAACAATCCTTTTAGCCTGCCAATATTCTTTATTGCGTAGATTAATCAGACTGCTCAGACAGAACGTTCACTCACAAACCACAGCATGACTGCTAACTTATGTTTGTTATGTATTGATTTCTGAGAGAAAGTAAAAACAATAAGAAACACAAAAGATGAGGTATAAAAACAAAAATATAATTAATGATAAACCGTAAAATGGTTAAATAGGTGTTGTTTCTATCAACACAGCAGGAGAGAATGTGCATCCTTAGACTTTGTTTAACGGACATCATGAACTGTGTCGTCACATTACTTAGGTTTAACACACACACACACACACACACACACACACACACACACACACACACACACACACTGCTGTCTGGTCAAGTACTCGGCTTGTCCGCCTAGCAGATTAAAGCTACCAGGCTAATTTGTTGCTATGTCGCAATCCCCTCCATAATCCGGCTCTAATCCTCGCCCACTCGATTAAGCAGCCAAATCTCCGGCTCAGTATCTGGCTCTATCTGCCACTCTCTTCCTTTGCTCTCCTCCACTTTCTTTCTGCCTTTCCTTTCCCTCTTCCCATGCCCTCCCCTCCACGACAACATGTTCTTTATCGTCTTTGTGTCGTCTGCCTTCCTCTCTTTCAGCCTCTCTGATTATCTGCTATCCTCTTTCTCCCTCTCACTCATTGGCTCTCAGCGTCCCAGAGATGCTTCTGTAGCATCCTCCTTTCGGCTCAGATACAACTACAACTGGGTTTCTGTCAAAACAGCTCGACCGTCATTTCACCTTCAGAAGATGCTTTTGAAACTAGCTCCAACTATCTTAATAAACCCAAATTCTTTCTACCTTCAAAAGAATATCTCTCTCAGCTTAAAATGGTCCAAACGTTTATAAAGTCCTCCTTCAATAAAAGTTGTGGATTGTAGTGAGAAGCATATTTTGTATTCCTTCGTTTAAAAAAGAAAATCCTACTGCATAGGTTTTGGAGCTTAGGCTTTCAGTGAGTTCAGCCAGTCATGTAAAGCAGTGCAATCAAGAAAGAGAGTATGCATAGCTTCCCAATCACAGTTTAGAAGTCTTCATATAATGTAATGTACACATTGATGTTTTGCTATGACTGTGAGGACCATAACCCAATACTATGTTGTGAGGACCCCCTTTCTGTTGTTGCCAGAAGGATACAACACACACACCTTTATGTCCCATCTCCACCTACAAGGTGACAGCTATGTAAGGCTGCCACCCTGTTGATAGTAGCAACAGATAGGAAATCACTTCTCTGTGACATACTGTCCTTTCATTTGGAGGATGTGTGTGAAAAGCTAAATATTTGAATGAACCTGAACAGGAGGCTGAATAACAGGAACAACAGAGCAGTCACAGCATTGACATGGAAGAGGTCAGAGGTCATCACCAAAGAGTCGGGAAGATGCAGGAGGACACACACATCCAATGTTAAAAATCATCTTTGACCATCCAACCCGGTATAAAACCAGATATCAGAGGGCTACAATTCCATACTTAGGTCACATGACAACAATAAATCATTCCATGACAACTGAGCGAAGGAACACCGTGAGATGTGGTTAAAAGCTTTGGACAAAAGGGTTATTCAGGACATAGTAACACAGGTTTGTGAAGAATCTTGATTTCTAAGTGCAACTTAAAGCCATGTATGCATGAGCAGCTGCAGCTGAGCTTTACAACGACTCACCTCCACCTGTAAGACCGTTTGCTGGATCAAGAGACCCAACAGAACCATCCTGTGTTTCACCTTTTTCTTGTCCCCAAATCACATCTCCTGTCATTTTAGATTAGATTACAGTGTAACGAAATGAAGGAGGGTCTAACCAGAGTTTCAATATAGTCCAAGCTTTTTCCTAAAGTATTGGGTGTCACGGTCCATCTCAGTGTGCACATCCCTGGGCTGTCACTGAGTGCGTGTTAAAGGGCGGGTCCATTACTTCTTGATTTCTTTCCTAGTATTCTGTGGTTTCCAAGTGTTGCACCTTCGAGGTGCAACACTTGTTTAAGGCAAAATATCAACTTGAACTAAGTGTTGTGTTGGAACAGAGAAACGTCATCAAATCTACTCTCCAGACTCAAAACAATTATTTAGTTTGGTTCTTGCAAAGGACCAGGTAAATCCTCGTAAAAAATGTTTTATATTCCTCCATATCGTAAATCATCACTGCAGTTTAGACACATAATGCTATTGTCCCAATCCCTTCTAAGAGCAGAGACATGCTCCCAGTTTTGAGGAGCAGAATGGGGTACTACTTTGTAAGTTTGTATCCAAAAGTACCACAATGTCACCAACTAACTCATCGATTGTTATACACACCCAGACACCAAATCATTACTGATAACTGACTTCCACGTTTGCTTAGGTTTCTTTGAAGTCCTTTGGTTTTTGTTATATCGTAAATAAATACGCTTTTTGTTACACTCAACTTGTCTGGTCTCCCATCTTTGTTGCAGCCGATGAGCCGGGCCGTATCATCGATAAGGCGGCAGTAGACTATCAACTCCCAAATGATGTGAGGTAAAACTGACATGTGGTCAAAGCGTCTGGTGGCTTTGAAGCAAGCCTGGATGAAGGCTCATTTCCCGTGTCTAAGATATGTGTTGCTGCTGCCCGTTTACAGGATAGATGATTAGCTTCTTGCAGGTGCTCCTGTCTTCAGAACCTCCTGACATGTGTCGTGGTCATTTCTTATATTACTTTATATGGTAAAACCAAATGCAACGCTTATATGATGAAAAGTGTACTCAGTAACTCAGTTGTCATTGCTCGACTTGTTGTTCACCCTGATGCTTCCTGCCAAGGTCACATGTGAACAGTACAGTGTAGTGTTCCTCAAAAGAGCATTGCAAGATACCAGTCAACAGAAAGTGTTATCTCTCTTTGTCTGCACGGCAACAGTTACAGGAAGACCGCCAAAGTCCTCTATCCAACACACACACACACACACACACACACACACACACACACACACACACACACACACACACACATTTCCCTCTGGGTAGACTCCTGGAGACTACTCCGTACTCTGTGAGACATGTACCTTTGAAGTGCTTCAAATAAAGAACCAACAAGACGACTCTGTTTGCATCGGACCAGTTGTATTATTATTATTATTAGCCTACTACTAGTACATCCCCAGCTTGTTGACGAGGGAAAGTCTCCACAACACATGTACAGTAGGTAACACACTGACTGGTAGGTATCTCAGTTAACCACTTCATTACATCTGGATGAACCTTTTGAGTTACTTCAGAACACACAGATGTGACATTGACTCAGCTCGTGCTAGCGTTCACAGCACTCATGGCACTATTGATGAGCTTGCTTTGGTAGCCTTTCTGCTAACGGCTGTTTGGGTGCTTCTGATTGAGAGACCCAGAACAGAACCCAGCTCTGGTTGACCTTTACCAGGGCCGGGACAAATCAAGCTGAGTGCACTCAGTGGCACTCCACTCTCATTTAGTCAACGGCTTCTTTTGTGAAATTGTTTTCCCAATTATATGACTCAACCCAACATTTATTCAAAATGTTTTTACATATTTAGAGTTATTTGTAACTTATTATATAAGTAATACCATAAATATGCAACCGCTGCATAAGTAGTTGGTGATTTTCATTCAATGGACCCTTTGTGCCCTTGAATATGGATGTCCTGCACATTCTGCAATGTCCTTGATTAAGCTAGCAGAATATAGCATGGAAATGACAAAGAAACTGCTTCAAAATGTTTTTATTACAACACTCAGGTAAATATCACTCACACTCATCTGTCTAGACATGCAGACACACACATGCACTCCCTATTGACTGAGCCCATTCCTCACACACTGAAGGGACGATGAATGAGCCATCCATGAGTGATAACAATCAAACATTTACATTCTCTGTGTGTTTGTGAGCCTCTAAGTGTGTATGTGTGTACACAAGGACTACACAGAGGTCTCAGTCTTATCACCCATGATGCATTTGGCTTGGAGCAGTAACTGATCACATAACTTCTGTTCTGAAGTGAAATGGAAACACAGAAAGTGTGATGAAGGACACCAGTAATCACTGCGTGTCCTTGTGAAGGCAGCAGACACTCCTTCCTGACTCTGACTGTCAGCTTTGTATTTCAGAGGAGAAACACTCTCAATGAAATATACAAACTGAAGCTGAAGATAAGACAAATGAACCTCTTTAAAGTATTTTCATTGATGATCTATTGTATATTTCTTTATTTGTTTCCTTCTTAAAAAACACAAAACCGTACACAATATACTGCCTCGGACCCTCGCTAGTACACCCCCTACGCCAGCAGATCCACAGTTGTTGTCTTATTTGTGCTTGCTTGTTTATCCTGCCATGCCCCCATTTGTATTCATCCCTGTCTTTTTCAAGTTTAGCACATTTACTAAGGTCATTAAAGTTCATGGTACACGTGCTGTGCATCCACTGATGATGATGAGTTTATATTTGAGGTGAGTTACCCCTAGTTTCCACTGGGTCCGTCTGCGGCGCGTTACGGGCGCGTTGCGGCTGTGCCGCGGCGTCCGCAAGGATCCCGGCCACTCTAGTCAAAGGGTGCTATTCCACCAGACGCTCAGAAGCGTCCCAGAAGCGCCTCGCCGCTGAGCTCCGCTCGAAATAGGATTGAAGTCTATTTTTCGACACGACGCAGCCGTAAGGTAATGTCGGAACGGTGACAGCATCCGGCCCACCCCCCAAAACCGGTTCCTTCTCCTCCCCCCATCCCTCCTCTGTAGTCTTTCCAGTAGGAGAATAAAGGCCAGCGTTCTCCTTCGGTTTACAGGCACTGTGTGTAATAATTATGATGATGAATGCTTTTTTTTTACAACTAAAATACGGCAACCCATCTTTGATTCATGTTGTTTTTAACTGGACTATTACAATTATTATTAATTATGTCTGCAGTCTACAACACAACAAAATAGGAAATAACAACAATAAACACGATTTAAACAGACACAAAAATAAACCATTTAACTACGTAGCCTACTTACTTTCTTGTAGAAGTACAAATGTCCAGGAAATATGCCCAACTCAACAAGAACTGCGAGCCGGCATGCACGACGCTCCGCTTCCTAATGCTTCTGAAATGCTTCTGAAATACTTGTGAAACGCGCCCGGTAGGGTATGACGCCGGAGGAAGCCGGACCAAAACCGCGGCGCAGCCGTAACGCGCCGCAGACGGACCCGGTGGAAACTAGGGGTTAAGGTTCACATAAAAACACCAAATACCTTCAGACTGGTTTCAGCAAAGGCACATTTGCAATACTAGCAGGAAACTTCCCGAAGAGCACAATATTGTTTTTACCAAGAAGGTGAACAAATTACATCATGCTTTCAGCTCCACAACTTTGGACCACAGCACTGACTTCTGAAGCTTTTTTAGTGGCTTATGTTGCCTTGTATATGTATATATATATATATATCTTGTACATATATTCGGGGTCAGAGATGTTGCTTTTAAAAGTGTATTTTTCGTGTTTGTGCACACTGCCTTGACAAGCTAACACCAGCAGTGATTGAGAAACGGATAGGAAGATTGAAAATGACTTGTAATGACCAGAGGAGTCTATCTCAGCCAGGGAATTATGAATATGAAGAAAGTGAGTAACGGAGGGAATGGGTGGGGGAGAGAGAGAACCAAATTGTGGTTGGCACTTGACAGCTTGGGTCTATTCTTAACAAGGGGGGGAGGTAAAAGACAGATGAGTGCATAGGCGGTTGAGGGGGGGTCTGATGGTTCTCCCGCTCCCCGCTGTGAGACGTCTCGCACACTGACAGCCGGTAGTATCAGGAGGCGAGATGAGACAGGAGCTCGTATTCCTCTGGGGGCTCCGTGCATGCCGTTGCTGTTATTAAACGGAATCTGTAAAGTTACTTTCCTGATGACGGTTATGCGGTGGAGGTGCGTGGGGGGGGGCGCACTCAAGAGAGCGATTACGGATCAGACGAGGTTTGCCTTCCCAGAGGGTGAGTATAGAAATGAATGAGCGAGTGTGCTTGTGAGCACGCGGAGGGATGGAGGTGGAGATATATGGATCTGCCATCATGATTAAAGTTTTCCCATCGGGGGAGTTGACGGAGAATCCTGGAAACGACAAGAGTACGAGAGAATGAAGTCGGCGCCTCGCAGGGGCTCCGAGAGGGATGGAAAACGTGAAAAACACTCTAAATGAGGATTTTCATTCCATATGACAACACGAGGAAGACATGCAATAAGGCCTTTGTGCCATGTATGAAGGCGTGGAGGATCCTTCCTAGCATGACCCCACCACCAATGTTTGTCTCCTTCAATACGCTTTTCTTTCACTCACATCTGGACCGCTGCCTACACTGAGGAAATTGAAACATTGACTAAATGTATTATGTTGTTAACAGATTTAACATAACTGTATTAGGTTAGTTGGAAGCAATACAATTATGTTTGAATAAAAAATGATATATTCAACTTACAGAAATATAATTGCTTTCAACTAACCTCATACAGCTATGTGAAATGTGTTGACATAATACATTTAATTCAAGTCAACGTTTCAGTTATTCAGAGTATAGCAATTAAAGTTCCCCGGGAATACAGAAATAGAGAGCCAAAAGGTCCACGTTCTTACTAATTTCCTTCAGGGCGTTTTATATACAGTATATCCACACAAACAATCCAGAGTAAAAATATCTGCACTTTGCCTAATTATTCTAAATGTCCGGGGTTAATGGACTCTCACGGATGGTTGGCCTCGGGAAATCAGTGAACATAATGAGCAGTTACTAATGAACACTCAACACATCAATGATGATACTCAACCGAAGGGCTTTGGGTCTGTTGGTGCTTTCAAAAGAGAGGAAAAAGAAGCTTTATCGGAGTGGCTTAGCGAGACTCTGAGTGCCACATGAGAGAAATCTGTCGCTTTGTTGTTAAAGTGGCTATCTTTTCCAAATTCCCGGTCCTGAAACAGAGTCAGCAATAAGCTACACTGCCTCAAACCAAGACCTAATCCTTGTGGATCCTGTTTAGCATTCAGATGAGAGACTTCCACCTCTTCAAACACGTGTGAGGGGAGATTATGGGGGCTTTCTGTGCCTCAGCTCTACTGTAGTTCAGAGTACAGTCTGGTGCTGTGCATACACACATGAGAAGAGGAAGGAATGGAGGTGTAATGTGTGTTTTCTGTCATAGAGGGGACACAACAAAGGCAATGTTACATTTAGGGTGAGGGTAGCATTCAAGAACAGCATTGTATCTAAGTTAGAATGTTAGAACTTTCCTGTCTTGCTACACTTCAGCCACTATCACCATTGTTTTTGGCTCCAGAGCCAGAAAACAGAGCTTGCGTCAGACATTCAAGGAAACGGGCCCAGCCTTTTCTTTGGGCCACAGATCCTTAGTGACTTTCACAATTGACAATAGTTCCATGCGAGGACAGCTGGACCTGAGCAGCGGAAGCTTTGAGAAGGTGTTTACAGCTAGTGGTGAAGAGCCTGCGAAACAGGAGGGGTCCTCCTTCAGCAAGTGCTCAAGTGACAAAGACTTCTAGTGTCTGTAGCAATGATTGATATGACTATGGAGCAGAGGTGGGGGGGTGGGCTCACGTGGCTTGACTCACTACAAACGTACCAGTATCTGGGAACATAGAACATGCACGCTTGCGTTTTGCTTAAGCCCCGCCTCCAGTCCGCAGCATCACAGCCGATCTCGGCTCAGTCAGATGAATGGGGAGGGAAATAACTTGATTCGGCTTTTAATGCATTTTAAAATGTTGTGACCATAATGATTTAGATACGGCTATACAAGTGTTCCTACTGGGCAGTTGATTTCATTAACAGAAAAGATGGGCTGATGACTGACGGACTGACACAGAAGTTGTAATGCCGTCGATTGGCCACTATGCAGATTTGCTTCAACGTCCGGCTCACTTTCTGGTGGCCTGAACACAACCAGTATAACTTCTGTGTTGTTTTTGAGCCTAAAACACCTACAAAGAGAAACTGAACACAGAGCAATGTCACTTTGCCCACCTTGTAAACAGCGTGTACCCAAACCTTAAACATATCATTGTCACATTATAATTAGTTTGCATTAAAGTTCACTGACGTGTAACGTTTTCTTTGGAACAGACCAATGGTTTCATTTGTAGGGCTTGTTGTGGAAAGCGGTGTTAAGACAGTGGTGTGTGTGGCTGATAGACAGAAAGCACTCCATCTGACGACGGCACACATGCTTCCTCTGAGGGCTGCTGTCACATGGACTGAACATGGAGAAAGAGAAATCCAACGATGAACCTGCTGGCAGGGATCCCTGTGTTACAGCACATTGAAACATACCTGTCTGTGGGAGAGGGGTGTCCGCCAGGGGGGGTGCGCAGTGTGGGAGATGTTTTCAATACATAGCAATTAAATGATATGTGCTGGAGCGTGGGGAAGATGGGGAAATAGGGGTGGGGGGGCTGAACCTCTGAGCTATTATCAGAGATGATGACATTAACTAAGCTCTCCACAAGTGTAGTTGTGTGTGACAGAAAAATAGATAAGAGCTTATAATTGCACACACCTCCCACAGAGGGAGAGGAGAGATGGAGGGAGAGAGGATCTGAACTGGCAATGAAGTATTAAGGGCTGAGGGGGAAAGGCTACACACACACACACACACACACACACACACACACACACACACACACACACGTACAAAGCCCCTCTGCTAACCCTGCTGGCTGACCCTACACTCTGATGCTGATGAGATGCTGGAGCTGTAACCCTCAGGAGAGATGGGAGGAGGAGGAGGAGGAGGAGGAGGAGGAGGAGGAGGAGGAGGAGGAGGAGGAGGAGGAGGAGGAGGAGGAGGAGGAGGAGGAGGAGGAGGAGGAGGAGGAGGAGGAGGAGGAGATGTAATATTGTTGATGAACGACACAGAGAGATGTTTGTGAGCAGAGAAGAGGGACGGAAAAGGAGATTCTCAACAGATCTGTATCTCTTAAAGAATAAACAGTAACACATGTGATGTTATTCGTGCGGGGAGGGGGGGGTTAATGCAGTCAGTGCTGAGGTGACAGCAGGGCTTGCTCTCTGGAAGACCACAGACACAAGACAGTGAAATAATGCTACCTCTCCGGTTGGGCAAAGGATGTGCGTCCTTTATGAAATGCTTCAGTCAGATCTCACATCATGTGGGATGAGCTCTGAGACGTGGTGTGTGCGGTGTCTGGCCGGTTATCGAGAGACACTGACTCTCTCTTTTCTACTACTATCTAAGGTGTGATGTTGAAGCGGCTGGATGATTGGTCCAGTCATTGATAATGCAGATGGGACCGTGGGACTGACCTAATAGAGGCGTGCAGGAATGAGTGCTCAACCCGGACATGAGTTTACCACTTCTGGGCTTCCTAACCGTATTAGAGAGTTTTGTACTAGATGCCAGGATGAAAGGTCTGGAACATGCAATATGTCAGTGAATACCCCACTGGTGCATTTCTGAAGCTTCTATGTGTCTCAAAATCAGCAGTTGCTAACAAGTGTCTAAAAGAGACGAAAGAACATTAGCCACCTTTAGCTTAGCGGTGTTGACGTGTCGTCATGTGACCGTGCTGTAGTTCCTGTATAGCCTTACGTTAGCCTTTTACTTCTGCAATTGCAACTTTTATAAAAGTGCTGTTAATATGTGGAGATTATCCTGCTGGACAACACATGTAACTATCATACATGTTCAGAGATTATTTATACATTCCAAAATCCAATGGAAAATCCTGTTGCGTTTAGTTGAGGGAGTGCTTGGACGCTAACTTCCGGGTGGCCTATGTTCTGCAGCTAACGGCGCGCCACATGAAGGTCGTTGAAGGACCTTTGCTGCATTTGGAAGTGGACTACAGAATGTGTTCCGTAAAGCTCGTATGTGATTAGGCTATTGATGACCGATGACAGTAAACCGACTTGTAGTCCAGTGTGCTCCTCGAGGGCCATGCTCTTCTGGAGATGTGGTGATGGAGAGAAGAAGCCAGACTTTCTACCCAGGGGAGATGGATGTCCTTGTGCAGGAACACTGCCACAAAGCGTCAGAAGAGAATTATGCCCACATATTTGAGTGTCTTTATATTCATTTTTTATAAACAACTTCTATGCTCATGTTTAATGATGTTTTGTCAAGGAAAACAACGATGTGTATTTAGCAGAACGTCAAACTATTTCTCAAATATATTTGCACTTATGCCTGAAGCTTCTCTCTAGAGTGAAATGTAGACATATTGAATGCTTGCAATAGATCTTAATTTGACTAATCCTTCAAATGTATGCCTTCTGAGCATTAGGGCACATCTCAGACGTTCTGACACTAACTGATGGCACTGCACGGCAGACATCCTCCCGAGTGCACGTCTGCTTCTATTGTCAGCACAGTGATGCAAAGAACTGTACAAATGGTTGTAGGGGTGTGCTCGATTAACGCTGTGCGTCATCCACAGTGTGAGAAGGGGGTAGAACTCTGGTTCACTCCCCTCTTCACAGGCCTCTGATCAAAGTGACCTTAAGAGAGTCACACACTCAGAGCCCTGCTTCTCACAGACTGAGATACACTCACAACATACATACACACATCAGCCAATCAGCTCACTGCGAGTGGGACCAAGGTAACAATCAGGGGAAACACACCTGGTTGATATCCTGCCTCCCAAGTGGTGGAAGGATCTGCACTTGAAGAGCTGAGCCCATTTGAAACTGATGTACCAGAACACAAGTGAATATATCAGCATTGTTCTCGTTGCTTTGAGTTTATATCCTTAAAGAGCCTGTGACACGGTTTTCCCCCATCATCCAAACCCATCAATTTGAGTACATATTGTCTCCTTGAAAACCGTTACTGAACTGATTTTGGATATTTGTACTTTGATAACCATTAATCCTTCAATGTTGACATTTTTCTGGATCTTCTCGCGGATTCTTCAAGTCCCGCCAAATGATGGGTGACGTCATTGCGGGCACAGCGCTCCAGCTGCACCGTCCAGGATCCCAGCTTCTGCATGTAAACCTTTATATATATACAGTCAGATGTAAACGCACGACGGCGCACACAGCAGCAAGCTCCGACAGCGATGACAGGTTCATGTTGAACGTGTCTGAGAGCTCATATGAGGCTGAAGGATCGGTTTATGTTGTATCTTCTAAGTTTAGGAATGAGGTGCGTCAATATGGGCGATCATACGGTCATGTAGCCAGTGGGACTGGGACTACAAATCATCCCGGGACTCTCGACCGGCCCACTTCGGTACCGCTAGTAAGCTGTCAACGGGGGGAGTGGGGATGTCAGGGGCGGCGGGTGCTGTAGATAGTAAATGTAAATATGTAAATATTTGTGTCACTGCATCCTGGTAAAATACAAATATAATGTATAATGTCTGTGTCTTTGACCTCAGCGCTGCTCACCACCTGTGCCCTGTACTACGAAGCCAGTTCAACAGACCCTGGATATGTTTGAGTAACAAACAAACTAACAACAACAAACTAACAAACGAGATCTCGCTAAGCGGTCCTACGACGCTGGTTATCAACTCGGTAAATCAAGCCAGGGTTTCTCTCTCCAGCTGAGAGCGCGTTCACGTCTAAGACACGAGTGGATCTGACTTTAATTACATTTGTCTCGAGTGTTTCGTCAACATAATGTGTTAAATAATACTTCTGCATCCAGTCTGTGACACTGTGAGTGTTGCACGGCCAGATGAGGCTGGAGAAGCTGACTCAGATAAGGAGATATATGATATATTATGATATTATATGATCGATGATCTGATTGATGATGTGATATGAATGATAAGTGCGACACGTCGGCGTCTTCTCTGCATACGGCAGTTTAAACTGTATTTCCTTTATCCTGTAATATGACTTGAGAGATTTAAACTCCGCACACTGAGTGGATCTCTTTTCTATAGACGCCGGAGGCGGGCAGCATCAGGTAAAAAAAGTGATTTAGCCTTCTCAAACCTGAGCCTCACGCGCCGCCTATGGGGGATGTGCTAGTGACTTATCCGACCGGCCCACTTCGGTACCGGCCCATCGGGATTCGTCCCGATGGCCAGTCCGCCACTGCACCCAGCCCACGTAAACTGTCAACGGGGGGAGCCTCGCTGCGGGGAAACGGTGGACCTAGTGTCCCGATCGAAGTGGGAATAATAATAATAATAATCCGTGCATTTTATCCTTTAATTTCCCAACATTGTGGTAAAAAAAACACATGTTTAATCCATGTTGTTGGTGTACTACAACTACAAAAAGCATCGGTTTGTTTTCTCATCAGGAAATGCAGACCGGCTCAAACAAACGATTTTTAATCATCATCCTCACGATCATTTAATGTATCATATGTTCGCCGAATTGACATGAAAGCACTAATAAATGTAGTTTCATCCACTTGAGTTTACAACTACAAAAATAATCGATTTGTTTTTATATCACATCCTACGAGAGGAAATTCAGCAGCTCTCACTACCGATTTTTAATCCTAATGTAATCATCATCTTCACCACGATCATTTATGTTTATGTCGCCGAATTGACATGAAAGCACTGACAAATATGAATATACTGTAGTCAACTTCATTACAGCGTTATTAACGTGCCTAATCTCAGTAATTCACCATTTCTACGCATGACAACACACTTTGTCCGTGTTTGGCTCTCTCGCCGCACAGTGAAGCGTTCCCGCATTGACGTCACTTCCGGCTTCCCCCAAAACTTCAAAATGAGTCGAAGGAATTTCCCTGCGATGTTCGAAATTATTGATATTTAACGGAACGGTATCGCTTTTTCTTTTTTAAACTGACGGTTCGAGATTACTAGTAGCCCAATATTTCATTGCACACCAGTTGTTGGGATGCTGTCACAGGCTCTTTAAGGTGTATTGCACATGGTAAGTCGCTTTGAATAAAGTGTCAGCTAAATGTAATGTAATGTGTACAATAATATTATTGGTGATAGTAATATTAAAATCTAAATACAAGGAACCCGCTGTTATTCTTTGTGGTTTATTTTCTTGTGGTCAATGACTCAATGTAGAACATCACCAAGTATTCCAGGGAGGATTTAGTAGAGTCAGGTGAAATGGTAAAAGGACTGTATTTGTTATGGCGCTATTCCATTCTTTGTGACTTTCAATATTCACCCATTCACACAGAGGCAGAGGCAGCCAGACAAGGTGCCTTCTGAGGGAAGCTAACATTCACACACCGTTGCCCATGCCATAGGGAGCAATTTGGGGTTCAGTGTGTTGCCTAAGGACACTACCACATGTTGACTGCGGGGGCTTGGAGATGGAACCACTGACCTTCCGATTGGACCTCCTAAGCTGCAAAGCCCCCTAAAATAGAGTTTCAACACTCCATCAAACATCCCTCCTGAGAGCGCAGGCCATGGTGCTAATGAAAGATATCAGCATCAGGGAGGGATTTCTCCCTCAGCAGCGTCTCGAAGGCATAAACCTCACTTGTGTCTTCTTCCCTCGTTCTGCCTCACTGAGGAAACAGCTCTGATGCCCTGAAGACCCCTGCCTAATAGTGTGACTATAATGACTTTTTCCACATAGCTGCTCGCTGCCAGTGTCGTCTCATACATGATTACTCTGTATGGATTTCATTTGGTCACTGGAATTACACTTTTGCTAATGTCACAGACATTGTATTTCAACACTCAGGTGCCAGAAGAACTACATGGCTCTGAGCGTGGCATCCATGAAGCAATACACTATATAGTTGTGAGACGCGCCAACCAGGCTTACATCTATCATCTCCTCACATCGGTTACTTTGTTGAAACTAACTAACTAATAAAAAGTACTTCAAATGTTTTATGAAAGATGCAATTAGGTATTAAGCTTCATGAAAAATGCATCAGCACAGATGTTCTGAGTAGATGCTAAATATCAGCACTGCGCAGCTTGTGAATAAATAAATCTGATCCGTATGCTCTCCGCTGAGTGCTATTCACCTCATCGGTGTGCAATTGTGAAAAATGACAAATCAAAACATCCACAGTGGTAAAATACAATAAGCTCAGATGGTACCAAATCGGTTATGAAAGACTGCATGCGTCTCTTTCTCTCATTGCAAACACCAGCGTACAGAACCTTCAGCCCCCTCTCACTTAAGCCGCTCAGCAGCGGGCAGCGCCAGCTAAAACGACAAACGGCTATCACTAATTATGATTAAGTCCATGATATCTCAAAGATCAGATGGAACAGCTCCTTTAAGAAAGCAGGAGTGGACATGGAGAACAACAATGCAGCAGGATACATGTTTACAGAGTGGGATTATCAGCTGCCCAAACACTGAAAGAAGACAACCAGGATTATGTCCCTGCAGTCGTTAAGAAATCAGACTCTAACCCACCCCACCTAAATACCTCCAAGTAAGAATCATTTAGCATAGCCTATCTTGTCTAAGCTCATGCCCTCAATTCCCGTCTGTCAGCAGCTTTATTCACTTTTTTTCAGAAGGACAGGTTTAGAAGGACATGTGGCTGCGCTTGTTGTTGACCTCAGCCTGCAACATCTGTCAGTGGCACCAGAAGCAGCATCTCAGCTGACTGGGGGCCTGATGCTGGGAGGCCTTCAGCCACACCAGGGCTCCTCCAGCCCCGGCTTTAGTAACTGTGGACCCCGTGGCTGGGTACGATTCTACAAAACTCGACCTTAGGAGACCCTTTCAAAACCCATTAGATATCAGACACGGCTCTTCAACTGAAACGTACACAACAAAGAGTGAATATTCCACCCTCTTTCTGAGGATATAGGTTATATGGTAAACAAAGCTTTTATTTCAAAATACATGAACCCTGTAACTATGTTTCAATCTTGTAAAGCTCATTTTTGACCAGTGTCAAAATGAGATCAGAATAAATCACATTAAACAAAACCCTGTGCTAAATAGATGTTATGCATGTCAGGTGAATGTCATTAAATGTACATGAATGTGTTGTCTTTGTTGAAAATTGAAAAAAAATGTATGGCTACTAAGTAGAACAATAAACGTGCGGTTGCTACCTGACAGTTCAACAGAACACCAATTAGAAAAGGTATCATTCTATTGCTGTGTTTCTCAAACTTTTTCATACCAAGGACACTTAACCAATAAAAAAACACTCGCGGACCACCTAACTCCACAAATATCCAAAAACACATAGTTTTTTACAAATCGCATGAAAATGCTACAAACAAGTGGCCACATGTGTGATGAAGGTGTTTATCTGGGCTATATCATGCAATCAAAAGTGAAACTTAAGCTCTCTCCATTGCGGAGATATTCCTGCGAGAGTGCGGAAAACTTGTGAAATGTTACCAATATACTCACGGACCACTAGGGGGCGCTCACGGACCACCAGTGGTCCGCGGACCACACTTTGAGAAGCACTGTTCTATTGGTATTTGTCACAGATAATATGCAATCAATACTTTTTACTTCACTTTTATTGGACCAAAATGAAATACTTTTGTGTTCATTGCATGCCAGTGTCAGACCGTGCAGTTCTTGAGTATAACTCGGCTTGTTTTACCCAAACGCCATGTACGTAGTTGTTGGCTCGCACATGTAATGAGTCATGTTGTTTAGTATGCTCACAATGACTAAAGACAGCAGTGCTGTCATTCCTCTTGCTTCCTCTGCTCCACTGATCTGCTGTGGACCACATGTGTTAAGGACTAGCAAACCAACATCCTGATGTCACCTTTATCTTTATCCTACAGTATATTATGGGATGTAGTGAGTAGCAAGTCAGGGACCTATTATCAGTCTGTATTCCAGGTAACCATTTGTTTGACATCAGCAGTCTGACGTGAAGAGAGAGAGAACGCGGCGGTGTGAAAAGCAGCTGATAATCTCCCTGCGGCTCTATTGGCTGTAAACAGTCATTACAGTGGACTTAAAGCCTGGCTCCAGCCGCACACAGCAACCCCTGCATTAAGACGCATGGGGCTCACGCTGTCATGTGGGTGTAATCCAGCAGCACATGCCTTTATTATGACTTAGGGCAAACCCTACAGAAACCATGATGTCTTCTATACTATACTATGCATGTATTTATATATTAACCATAATGACTTGTTGAGGAAAACTATTTTCTGCTTCAAGCAAACATCAGCTGGTAATCACTCTGTTTATGTAACCCCTACGCAAAACAATACACAAAAGCATGTTTTACTGTACACTGGAGATTTCTATCAACTCACCAGGCATCAATCAATGGGTAGGAACAACAGCCGCGCTGCCCATATCTGTTGGGTTTCTCTTTGAGGGGAGGGGCCGACAGAGAGAAAGAGGGAAGAGGAAGATGTAAACATGTGTCTGTGCCTTTAACAGTCCCCAGGCCAGGGCCCAGTGTTGGGAAAGTCGCCCAGAGGCTTTCTCATGACCCCTGCGAGGAGGCCGTCTTCCTCCTGCGTCCACGCATGGAGCAGGGACATCGGAGAGAGCAGGGGACAACCCACAGCTGAGAGACACGGCTCCTCCTCATCTAATGGCGGCTCTCGCTGTGAGGATACGCATTTAAATATGCACGTGTGTGTATATTTAAAAATAGTCTGTGAATGTGAGCGACCCTCTAATAGTCGGCCTGAACTTGATCTTTGGAGGTCAAAGCAGCTTTTTAAATACGCTGCTCCACATCCTTTAATCATAGCATTAATCCTGTAATTATGACTTTAAGGTATTATATTAGATTAAGGTGTTTACACGACCCCCACCCCAATCAGAAACTAAGATGACGTAAAGACGTACATGGTGGCTCTGTTTGAAGTGACTGCTCGCACTGCTTCTGTGGGGGGAGGGGGGGGGGGGGGGCCGGAAGAAGAGGGTATGATAGTGTTGAAGCAAATACTGTGCTGTCAGTTGAGCCGGATTGAACAGGAATGTGTTTTGTTTTCAATAGTATCATTTCAATGTTGTTACTGTTGCTGCAACACATCACAATGCTGTTAATGCTATTTGTATTCATTTAGTTTCAGAAAGGGGCCGGTCACATACGATCTTATTCCTCTCTCTGCTCCTTTTCGCTCAATGGGGTTTCGGTAGAGTCATGTTTTGTTGGCAATTATTGTACATTTGGTTTTGCGTACCATGAGCGGGACGAATACAAATCAAAATGTACGGGTTTCTGTGCACTATAACTTCATATTGTACTAAACATTTGAAATCTCGATCACTCTCTTCGTCTCGTCATTAAATATGCCCCCTCATAACAGAACAGGCCCAGCTCGACACTGAGCTGATGTAGCTGCAGGACTCTTATGAGTTTGTATCTTCATGGATGGCATTGGATCAAAGTAACAGCTAAATGAAACGTGATGTCACATATAAATGTATTGTTTCAAAGAATTGTATTTAAAAAAATGGAGAAACATGT
Source organism: Pseudochaenichthys georgianus (assembly GCF_902827115.2). Lineage (NCBI taxonomy): Eukaryota > Metazoa > Chordata > Actinopteri > Perciformes > Channichthyidae > Pseudochaenichthys > Pseudochaenichthys georgianus. The sequence goes on from NC_047516.1 coordinate 37,123,738, forward strand.
TGTATTGTTCGCTCTGGACCTTTATCCATTGCTGTGATGTTGGACCCGCACTGCCCTCCTGCAGGTTCTCGTTCTCCTGGGCCCTGCAGGGCCAGTGGATGTTCATGGGATTACAAGAGGCCCATTTACACGCACTGACGATTGGACAGCAAACTGCCTCGCTGGGGAGGAAAGTACACTGGTGTATTTCTGTGTCATTACGTAGGAACTGATAAATCCCTCAATCTCCTTCATCAAATCAAAATTGCACCAGTTGCTGGGAACACATCAGGCCGCTGTAATCCCGGCTGAAGTGGAAAGGGGCTTTGTGCACATCCACTTGGTATTATTCTAAGAAATAGGCAATTAGAGATAAGGCAATAGTCGTAGGTTGGGCAAACTGCGTTCCATGGCCCTCCCTTTGCCAGTCTCAGGGGACATATTTTATATTTCGGGATATAAGTGTCGTCAGGGTAACAATAGGGAGTGAAACCAGAAACAAACCAATGTGGTCATATTGTCATATATAGAGTGTGAGAATGATAAGCTTTAAGGCATGGGGGGGGCATCAGGGCCCCAAATGGCCCGTGTTAAAACAATACTAAAAATAACGCTTTCAGCCCTCTACTCCGAATCACTGAGAATCGCCACCGAAAATCAGCAGTGGCAGCACAGATTTCTACCCCCCCCCAACCCCAACCCCATCCCGTCCCAATGGAGCCTTTGAAGCTTTTATGGTTTGACCTTGTTAAATAAGTTAAGTCCATTGTGGGACACACCTGGAAAAAGAATGAAGATGTTCTTTTGCCAGCCGGTGTGTTCAGAATAGAAGAGTAACGGTACAGAAGATGAGGCATGGCTTACACGCAGAGCCACCAGCAACTGGCCTCCGATAAGCTGCAACACGTGTGTGCTCGTGGACATGCATTGTTAGACACGCACACGCACACACACGCACGCACACACACACACACACACACACGTGCGCGCACACACACACACACACACACACACCTCTATAGCTCATTTCCCTATCTGTGGAAACTGTACAGAGCAGTGATTTTTCTTACCACAAATGATCATAAGGCTCAAAGTTGTGCATCATTAGGGTGAGGCCGTTATGATTGGAAGGTGGGTCCCTCATGTCTGCTGTTGCGTCACCCTGCCCGCCTCAGCTCCACCTATTGGCCCACTTGTTGTCCAGCCGGGAGTTAGGCGGAGTCAGGACTGAGGAGATGGGGTCACGTAGACAAGCTCCATGTTTTAAACAGTCTACGGGTCAAGACTTTAAAATCTGCACATCCCAGATTCCTGCAGCCCAAGTCGGCAGAATCGTGTTTGTCTCAACAACAGTCCAAATGATTCAGCTTGAAATGCACTGAAAACACTGAACGTTGACTTTAATTCATGTGTAAATGTATAAAGTCAACAGATTTCACATAACTGTATTAGGTTACTTGAAAACAATCATATTAAGTTTAAATAAAAAACGTTAGGTTCAACTTTATTTTTTTTATATTATATACTTTCAACTAACCGTAATACATTTATGTGAAACTTAAATACATTAAGTCAAGGAATCTATTTGTTCAGTGCGGCAACAACAGCTCAACACATATCTAAGTACAGTAACAAGCTGCTGTATGTTTCTCACAGCCTCTCTCAGACATGTCAATACGCATGTGTGTGTGTGCACTTCAAAATAGCGGTAAGTGTGAATTTGGAGCAAACCTCTGATAAATAGCCTTAACTTGATTTGTAAAGGTCAAAGCAGGAATTTAAATATGCAGCTAATACTGCGCTGCTCCACATCCTTTAGTGACGGCATTAATCCTCTGAATATGGTTTTAATTAAGACATATAATTAGGTTAAGGTGTGTACATGACCCCAGTAGAATCAAACTTAGATCGACGTATACGTGGCAGCTCCTCTGTTTGGAGCGACTGTTCCCGTTTCGTCAAAATGAATACATCAAAACAAAAAATAAACATCCAGAGAGGAGCAATACATGAGATGCCAACATTAGGGTTGGGGTTATTTATAGTTATAAAACGCACTAGAGATTAGTAACATAATGACAAAGACGCGGGATATAGAGCCAACCACATTTAGCTTTAGTAAACTACGATGACGTCTCTGAGACCCCCTCCACACTTCCTCTGGCCTCTGGGTCTGAATGCGCTCACACAGCAGAGACATGGCACATCATACACTAAGGCCCATGGGCCTCATCAGGTGTCTGGCACACCAACTACCCCAGAACATTACATGTGGGATAGGATTAGGACATGCAGCCGTTACTCACACTTCCAACGCTTATGATCAAATGCTGATTTCACTCAATAATTACTCAAACTGGATACAGAACAAAAATCTTCTCAAAAACGTAGTATACAGGTAAGAAAGTCAAACTACCTCAATTAAATGTATTATGTTAACAAAAATAGTAGGTTCAACTTAAAGTTATTGCTTTTAAATATCCTAATTAAAAAAATCTGTTTATTAAAGTCAGTTTTTTCAGTAAGGTCTTCATTTTAAATGTCACGAAGACATTTTATTTGTTATCTGACGGAAATCCCGCTCTTTCTCGTCTGACGTCAGCATCTGACCTGTTCCTTCCTTCCTGCTCCACCACCGCTCTGATTTCAGCCTGAAACACCAAGTGCCTGGTTTGTTGGAGGACGTTCGCTCACTTCCGGCTCTGAGGCTCCACCAGGAGCTGAAGGAGCTTCCTGTTGCCGCAGGCTGCTTTCATGGCTGTTTCCTGCCTGTGTCTGACCACTGAGTGTTTTCAGGACACACCTGCAGGGCGATTGATGGCCAGTCAAATGTTGAGGTCAAGGTCAGCGCTGTGGTTGTATTGTCCTGATGTCCTGTCTGACATGAGTCACAGCCTGCTGTTAAACCTCAGGTAGGAGACATTATAGCAATAAGTCCTTGAACTGCCTTAAGTCGTCTAAAGCATGTTAGTAAATGGAACATTTCGCAGGTAACAGCCCTGCCTCTGAGTAACAGGCAGCCTGGGGTTGCCCGTGTCAGCGCATGTGAGTGTTTTGGCAACAGCGCTAGAACACAGTCAACATGTGAAGCTGCTGCTGTCTCACAGGCTGAATGAACTGACACTCACCTGGAACGGCTTAACTCCAATGGATATCTCCACTGTTTCCATCTGTATGCACGCAGGAAAGTTTGTGAGAGAAGTCTACATCAAGTCAATGTTAGAGACGGAAATCTGGACGTCCATGACAAATGAAGTTTCTGTTAAAGAGGAACGATAGACCAGATGAATATGAATTCACAGCAATCCGTTGAGGCTATTTAAGGATGTTTTCTGGTCAGATCACAGGCATGTGGCTTTATAGGACCTCAAGTTATGCAGCCTGTTGACTGAGACTACATTTGACTTCAAGTTTCTCATAAAGCCAAGCTCAACTCTCAAGGATTTAAAACCACAGTATTCTTTTTCTGTAAAATGCTCCCCTCAAGAAAACACTTTTTTAATCATTTAAAACGACTCATTCCTTAAAATATTTGCAAAAGACTCATACAGCCGTACTGTGCCCCGATGTTTTAATCAGAGAGTTGAGGGGAAAGTAGGCTGCCTGTAATATACGAGTCACTGTAGGAGTTTAATACATTGCTAGAGAGTGCGGCTGAGCCAATGTTACAGCAGCTATGAAGGGATTATTCCCTGGAAGACATAATCATGTGTAACACACTTGTTTCAAATCCTGTGAAAAACAAACAGGTGTTCCAGCTTTAAATCCAGCTTCATCCTGCGGCACACACAGAACCCCCAGAAACACAGCCTGATGTCATCTCTCATTGGTTATTAAGCCATGGTGAATAATGTCGAGATAATTTCAACACCATTCATCAGGAATACTCCCCACATATTAAAGAACTGTCTGGAGATATTAATATAGGTACGCTTGGGCATTCAATGCTGAAAACACTCAGATAGACTTCAGCTTTCATTTGCTGATAGACCAAAGGAAAATGTCAGATGTGTTGAATTCTTTGATTCTTTTACTTTGACTTCTTATATTTAAACAAATATCTTTATTTTATTTTATCTTTGTATTGCACAGTCTGACTTTAACTTCTTATTGGTATTAACATATTTTAATAAATGTTTTATTTATCTTTGTCTCATTTCGTTTTAAAATGGAACAACTGTACTTTTTGTTGTCCACCTGGAAGTTACAAAATTGTCATTTGTGTCATTTCTATCTCTAAAATGTCACGGAACACAATTCCCCCAGCAATGCATACAGTCTCGTGCTTCTGACGCCGAGGAGAGCTATGGAATGAGCTGTCACTGACCTGAGAGCGCCCACAGAAAGGTGAGTGCAAGCAGGGGAAGTTTCCTGGAAGTGTTGGAGAGCTCCATGGTTGTTAGTGTCTTTCACCGGCTCTGTGACTCTGTCCGCCGCAGGCTCAGTCTGGCAGGTGTCTCCCCCCGAGCCCAGCACAGAGCCAGCCGCGGAAGGTAAGGGACACTTGGGGTGAGGAAATATGAGGAGCCGGTCGGTCCCACAGAGCGGCGGGAATCCTCCTGACCCAGCTGAGATGGTGACAGTGGAGTGGGATCAGCACAGCGGACACTGGAGGTCTGTAA